>NW_022987821.1:7629337-7844337 GCF_902827165.1 Trematomus bernacchii | reverse complement strand
CAACCAATGATCATGTTCTGCATCCATATAGTGGGGGGGGGATGTTTCCAGTTTGCAATGTAGACAAAGAGGCTTCAAATCTTTCCACCAGGTTTGTTGTGCAGTCCAGGATGTGCTTTAATATATAATGTATGATCGCACCACATCATTTCAGATGTACGCATTGTCTCAAGAGTGCGTGCACAACGACAAAGAGAGATTTGGGGTGAATAGCTTTCTCATTAAGTACACACTCTCATTTGGACAGATACACTGCAGTCTAATATTCCTTAATGTGACACACACACACACACACATTGTTTCCTTACACACTTAATGTTACACCCTTAATGTTTCCTTACACACTTAATGTCTCCTTACACCCTTAAACACTTAATGTTACACCCTTAATGTTTCCTTACACACTTAATGTTTCCTTACACACTTAATGTCTCCTTACACACTTAATGTTTCCTTACACCCTTAATGTCTCCTTACACCCTTAATGTTTCCTTACACCCTTAATGTCTCCTTACACCCTTAATGTTTCCTTACACCCTTAATGTCTCCTTACACCCTTAATGTTTCCTTACACACTTAATGTTACATACACACACATCCACACACATTGTTTCCTTACACACTTAATGTTACACCCTTAATGTTTCCTTACACACTTAATGTCTCCTTACACCCTTAAACACTTAATGTTACACCCTTAATGTTTCCTTACACACTTAATGTTTCCTTACACACTTAATGTCTCCTTACACACTTAATGTTTCCTTACACCCTTAATGTCTCCTTACACCCTTAATGTTTCCTTACACCCTTAATGTCTCCTTACACCCTTAATGTTTCCTTACACACTTAATGTCTCCTTACACCCTTAATGTCTCCTTACACCCTTAATGTTTCACTTAATGTTTCCTTACACCCTTAATGTCTCCTTACACCCTTAATGTTTCCTTACACCCTTAATGTCTCCTTACACCCTTAATGTTTCCTTACACCCTTAATGTCTCCTTACACCCTTAATGTCTCCTTACACACTTAATGTTTCCTTACACACTTAATGTCTCCTTACACCCTTAATGTCTCCTTACACCCTTAATGTTTCACTTAATGTTTCCTTACACCCTTAATGTCTCCTTACACCCTTAATGTCTCCTTACACCCTTAATGTTTCCTTACACCCTTAATGTTTCCTTACACCCTTAATGTTTCCTTACACACTTAATGTCTCCTTACACCCTTAATGTCTCCTTACACCCTTAATGTTTCACTTAATGTTTCCTTACACCTCCTTACCCCTTAATGTCTCCTTACACCCTTAATGTCTCCTTACACACTTAATGTTTCCTTACACCCTTAATGTCTCCTTACACACTTAATGTCTCCTTACACACTTAATGTTTCCTTACACCCTTAATGTCTCCTTACACCCTTAATGTCTCCTTACACCCTTAATGTCTCCTTACACCCTTAATGTTTCCTTACACCCTTAATGTCTCCTTACACACTTAATGTCTCCTTACACCCTTAATGTTTCCTTACACCCTTAATGTTTCCTTACACACTTAATGTCTCCTTACACACTTAAGTTGCCTTCCTTACACCCTTAATGTCTCCTTACACCCCTTAATGTTTCCTTACACACTTAATGTTTCCTTACACCCTTAATGTCTCCTTACACACTTAATGTCTCCTTACACACTTAATGTTTCCTTACACACTTAATGTCTCCTTACACACTTAATGTTTCCTTACACCCTTAATGTCTCCTTACACCCTTAATGTTTCCTTACACCCTTAATGTCTCCTTACACCCTTAATGTCTCCTTACACACTTAATGTTTCCTTACACCCTTAATGTCTCCTTACACCCTTAATGTCTCCTTACACCCTTAATGTCTCCTTACACCCTTAATGTTTCCTTACACACTTAATGTTTCCTTACACACTTAATGTCTCCTACACCTTATGTTTCTTACACCCTTAATGTCTCCTTACACCCTTAAGTCTCTTCCACCCTAATTTTCCTTACACCCTTAATGTTTCCTTACACCCTTAATGTCTCCTTACACACTTAATGTCTCCTTACACACTTAATGTCTCCTTACACACTTAATGTCTCCTTACACACTTAATGTTTCCTTACACCCTTAATGTTTCCTTACACACTTAATGTTTCCTTACACCCTTAATGTCTCCTTACACCCTTAATGTCTCCTTACACCCTTAATGTCTCCTTACACCCTTACTGTTTCCTTACACACTTAATGTCTCCTTACACCCTTACTGTTTCCTTACACACTTAATGTCTCCTTACACACTTAATGTTTCCTTACACCCTTAATGTCTCCTTACACACTTAATGTCTCCTTACACCCTTAATGTCTCCTTACACACTTAATGTCTCCTTACACCCTTAATGTCTCCTTACACCCTTAATGTCTCCTTACACCCTTAATGTTTCCTTACACACTTAATGTATAAAATACCCTGCTTTATATCTTTATCAAACATTTCCCAAATTGGGATCAATAAAGTTCATCTCATCTCATCTTACCTTCTACTACAATATTGCTTTAGCTATTTAGTTAGCTTGAGCTACGTTGGGTAGTGGGGAGGGGGCTGTACTGTATGTAGGCAGTATGAGACAAATAAAGACCTTTTTGAACATTAAACGCGTCACAGTTGAGGCACAATATACAAATATGAACCTGAAAATGAGCATAGGTCAAGTAAAAAACATCTAAAAACATGTGTAATTTCATCAAATATTTGCTTTATAATACAGCTTGATAATCAACAGAGAGACCGTGTCTTAACAAAATGAAATATACAGGTTGCATTTTGGTAACGGCTGATACCAAATCTGTATCTGCTGTCTTTTGATCCATCTGTTGCTAACCCTTCCCATGTGGCTTCATGAATATGTTTTTCTTTACATTTTCAATCAATATAGTTATAAATGAGGGAAATAGCGTTTTGTTGAACTCTCCACAAAGAAATCAAAGGTCATTGTCATCTAAAGTAATGGTTGATATCAAAAAGTAATGATCCTATATCTAATAAACCAGACTTATCTCTTAATATCCAACAAGTTAATGGTATTAGTGCCTACAGTTAAGATTTCAGAATAAGCCAGTCACTTTTGAACGCACATTTTCTAAGCTACTTGTATCTTCCATTGATGAATGTATAAATTAACATACAGTACAAGTATTTCACTGGAGAGACTGCTTTCAACAAATGATGAATGAAGTATCTTATCTCACTTCTTCATTGTGCATACACACATCTGTACAACTCAACATGTTAACATTAGCGTGACACAATAGTATTTAATCGTGGATTCAGAACCTGCTCCTGGTACTGTAGATTACACCTCTCTGCAGGGATGAGTGTTACGGTGAAGTGAGAAAAGAGACGGAGAGACCTGGCTTACTGAAGCTGGTAATGAGCCAAAAACCTCATCCCATTCCTGCTCCTTAAAGGATGTTTGAGCAGAAACTCACACAGCCGACTCAATTTCCACCCATTTATCTTTCACGCCTAATAAAGAATGTGCAAATATTCCTCTTTCTGTAATACAGTGAAATGTTTTGAGCACCTGTTGAAGAAACTGACGGTTTTCTCATCAATTACTCGCTTTTTTACACACTGGTGACCTTAAAGCTGCGAGGTCGGGGGGGGAAGAAGCACCTGTTACTGTGTGAGAATGAGTCAAAGGTACAGACAACAAGGAGGGAGAAACCATGTCAGACGTCTCACTCGGCTATTTTAGACGTTGTCTTCATTGTGACCGCCGCCGACATTAAAATAAATGGTTCAGGTCAGCGGCGTTCTAGGTCACTTTGCTCCTTTTCAAAATGTTTGCATGCAATTACCTCACAGAGTCTCCACAGCGGCTCGGTCACAACGATGAGGGCTTTTAATGGGTTTGTCGGTTAAAAACACAAAATGATTTGTTCAGCGGTGGACTAAAAGCCCTTGACTTTGCTCAGGTTGGTCTGAGAGAGGGAATCTAAAAGGGGCTTCAGCTGTCACGAAACGACCACATTTCCATGACATGTCCTCGTTGTCATCATTTGTTGTGCATTAGCAAGGAGAGGGAAGGAAACATCCATGTCTGCAAGGTCATCTGTTCAAATGAGACCAAGTGTTGCTATGCTTTTTACACTCATGACGGCTTATCTATATCCATATGTACACACAGCATTAAATGCTCTGAAATGTGTGCTTTTTACATTTTTAATTGAATTATGTGTGTGTGCACCGCTGCTTTAACGATCGTGTCTTATTGCTATATGCTGACGGGAAAAGCTCAGGTGTAATTAATAGCGTTAACGAGGTGACAGTCTAGCAGCTACACTGATTGGAAATGAGCCCTCGTTAACGATATAACTTACACCTGTGCTTGTGTTCATGTAATAAGTGTCTGCTACACACATATAAGTATATAGAGGGGGTTGTAAAATGGCCTCTTCCCCACTTCCAATTATTCTACTTCTGGTGCCCTTGCTCGGAGGACAAGCGTTTTAATCTCAAACACTTCATACCTGTAAAGTTTGGTGACAAGAAATAAGGGCCATGGACTTCAAACTTGGTGGAGCTTTGCCCATCTGCCTAACGCCACGTCCGTTTTTAAGTACGACCTTCATTTCAACAGCTTCACCTCTTCACTGAAAACGGCTCCTTATCGAAGCATCCCACCTGCTGACAGGATAGTAACCTCACGGCGACATTTAAAACCCTCAACAAGAGGAGAAATAAACAAAACAAAAGCATGTAATCAGGTGGAAAATGTATGTAAATGTAGGAGAACGCTGTGGAGATTGTAATTCATCGCCCTGTGTGCCGGGTAGAGCGGCAGCATTGCTGGAAACCACAGAGTGGAACAGGCTTCAGATGATACAGAATCTTAATACAAACGGAGCAAGTGAAGAGAGTAATACTGCGAAGTCACTGAGAAGGCAACAGCTAAGTTAGAAAGCCTCACTCCTTATCACAGGGGGGTCAAACTCAATTTCATCACGGGCCTCATCAGCATCATGGTTGCACTCAAAGGGCCGGTTGTAACTTTAAGACTATATAAATATACATATATAAATATTTAATATATATAAAATAATGTATTATATGACATGATTGCCTCTGCATTGGATTATTATCAGATAGGGTAATAACTTCATAATTAACCAAGTCTGAAAGCAGAAGTCTTGGGCAAACAATTGCAAGTCTCTTCAGTGTGCATGTCACAAAATGATTTAAAAAGAAAAGCCAAATTCTGGAAAAAAAATAAATGACATTTTGAAAAAAAAAGTAGCATTTTTGAAAAGAAAAGTCAAATTCCGAGAAAAAAAGTCTAATTTGAGATGCATTGTGGGACATGTAGTTTATGGGCAATGTGCTTCTGTAAAGCGGCATGTAACCGTATAATAAACATATTATATTCTTTGCAAGCTCTTGTGGGGCCGCATGAAATGAAGTCGCGGGCCGGATTTGGCCCCCGGGCCTTGAGTTTGACACCCCTGCCTTATCACATTCCCTCTGTGTGTGAACAACATATCTGCTGCGAAAGTGACAGCCTCTATAATCAAGCATGATCCGTTTTATTTTTACTCAAGACAAATTAAGCCGTTTATCGTCAATTAGCCAAACCTATTTATCCAGTCTTACTCTGACTCTGAGCTTTGGAGAGAGCGTGATTTACATGCCGTTCAACTTTTGAATTCTCCCAGCGTTTTTCCGCGTAAGTCGCTCACAGTGTGCACCATGTATAATTAAATGCCAGTCATAATCATGCTGAATCTTTGTAGTGCTGTTTGAATTAGATTAAGGTAGTGTGTGAGTTAGATTTCTATCTCCCGGTGTAGGCGGACATCGTTATGCCTGCTTATGAACACCCTCAGCCACTCCATTACGTTGTTTCCTCATTAGTTTCAGAGTGTGTAAATATCACGAGAGAGAGGAAAGTAAGTTAGAAAAGTTATTCCACTCTGCAGCAGATAATGTCTACGGACTGAACCTGCATGCATATGGGAAGGAAAGCAGCTCTTTCTTCAGCGGGTAGAAGAAATGTGAGCATAGACTTAGACTGACACAATCAATGGCTTATAATAATGTGAGATAACCCTGGAGGAACTGTGTATTGTAGTAGACCAACTTGCATTGTAGTAGACCACATGTTTGTTATTTATTGAAGGACGTGTATATATTATGTTCTGCACAAGCTACCAAAACCTTTTTAAACTGTGTCATTCAGTATTAAAACCTTATTTATATCCATAAACCATTGCATTTTTTGTAATAACGATGTTAGAAATTGTAGTATAATGTGCACGTTTTGAGTTTCTTATGTTTATGTACATGTTTTGAATTTATTGGAAAGGTAACTTTCTATACTGAGAAATGATCTTCTTATGTTTGTACACATTACTTTATTTATTCATTTTCATTCCAAAACACAACAAATGTAAAGAAACACACTTTAAAATGGCATGAAATGTTGATCTGCAAAGTCATCCCTCCTCTGTGTGATTCTGTCCCACGTTGAATACCGTTTTACTAACTGGTCGTTTGCTTGTGCCTCAAACCTGAAACCCATAGAACAGCTGTGAGAGAGAGCTATCCAGGTGTTTGACAGAAAGCCGTATTCAGACCACCACTGCACCATCCTAGAGAAACACCATTTCTTGAGTTTTGACAATTTTAAGTCTTTTAAAAGTATGTGTTTTTTTATATAAATGTTTACATGGACTGCCCCCCCCCCTCTCCCTTAGGGGAATTCATCCACAGAAAACCCACTGGACGCTGCACTAGGTCAGAAACCAGAGGAGACTGTGAAGTCCACCGTAGACGGACCACTTGTCCTCTCCATTAAAGGCAGCTCTTTGTGGAACAGCCTCCCAGCTGAGATACGGGACTGTCCCACTCTCAATAGTTTCAAAAGTCAACTCAAGGAATGGTTGAGAAACAAACAGACGTGCTATCACCGCTAAATGCACTTTAACACAGGGGTATCTCCTGCACTTAATATGTCGTAGCTGCTACAGTATATTGTATTACCATGTGGTAAATACTTGAGTATGCTGCTCTTGCTCTCTTGCACTTTCTGCATATCATGTATTTTGTTTTTGCTATGTTTGTAAAATGTAATTTTCTTAAATGTTTTATGTGAGGGACGGATTAGCTTTGAGCTCATTTCCATCCCCGACGGGGATGGAAATGAGCTCAAAGCTAAATGTGGCCCTGTTACGCTTGATACATTTGTAATGTGTTAAGTGTTCATCACTGTGCATTGCCAAATAATCGATTACATGAAATGAACAATGTTTGTTCATCTTTAAAACATGCTAAATCAGAACGAGAAAGTACACAGCGAACCCACGCAGGTCAATCTGATCCTGTTCTTTATTAGAGTCAAGAGTGTATTTATCTTTCAGTACACCATGTACCGGCAATGCATTCCTTTTAAAAGACTATTATCTATTCTTCTCAGAAAGTCCTTTCTACACTCACATGCTGTAGGTTCATTTGTGCAGCTTAGCCTTCATATTTCACTCATCTAACCCACGTATTTGTTTAAGCCATACAAATACCGTAAGTGAAGAAGAGTTGATTTACTTGTGGCACTATTTTATTTTTTTTATTCAGCCTTTATTTATACAGGTGTAAAATCTCATTGAGACACAAGGTCTCCTTTTCAAGAGAGACCTGTTCAGTGGTAACACTACCACACACAGTTACAGACAGGACACTAAACACAGAGGCAACACTAAAATACAACATCGTAAAAAAGGTAATCATTGAAATCCATATACAGTATTCAGATATAGCAGGTGCAAACACCCACAGGTGATTTCTCCAGCTTTTTTTAAATGAGTTTAAAATCCGTGATGGGTATCAAAGTGGTCAGCTTAAGTTCCTGCTGAAGTGTGTTCCAGGTCGAGGGGGCAGAGTATGATATGGCTTTTTTCCAAGCACCGTGCGAACTGAGGGGACGGACAGAGTGATGTCATGTTGAGATGGTAGGCTATAGCTGTACTGTGTGTGTGATATGTAAGTGGATATGTAGAGGGGCAGCAGTCCAAGCATAGCGGTATAGATGAATTTGTACCAGTGCAGTGATCTGCGCATTGATAATGATGTCCAGTTGACTAAAGAGTACAGCGTGCAGTGGTGTGTGAGGGGGTTACAGTTGGTTATGAATCTCAGAGGTAGACAGCGTCCAGCAGATGAAGGGAGTGAGCTGAGGCGTTCATGTACACAACTATTCCCTCAATCTATGTGTTATAGTGTCTCATTAACTCTAAATCCAGCCCTTTAAATAGCTAGACTTCAAAGTTTTCGAACACAGGTGAGGATGCTGGCGTTACTGTGTCATTGGCAACTTCCAGCTACTGCTCTAATTGTCTTTTTGCCCCTTTGTGCAGAGCGTTTGATTTATGTTTGTCGAGGCATTTGTTTTGTTTGCCTGTGCATCCATCAGAGTACACAAGCTCTGCGGTGATTTGTCTTCAAACGGACAAACTCACTCAGCTCAGGAAGTAAAAAAACGGGCTTTTTTTAGAGTGATTTATGCACATTTAAAAAGAGGTATTTGGACGGAAATACTGATCGTGTGATGAAACAGCGTAATGGAAACTATTAACATTATTTCATTTGTGGTTTTTAATGCAAATACTTCTGTCTTTGTGTCCCTGTGTTGCCTCATCTTTGCTGCTTCACTGGAGAAATGGAGACAAAAGAGAGCTTTGATCTCACAGATTCATTCAGAAAGTGACGAGAGTTAGACGAGAGACCAATTAGAGAATCTAAACTGATATCATTCTTTAAAATAATGACCTGTCAAGCTTCCTAATGGCACTACAAACAGACTGAAACACCAGCTATAGTAACTGTAAAAGTACCAATATATAAAAGTACTTAAATACAAGCAAGAGTCTGGCTTTGAATAAAGGTGCAGACGTATGATGGATCCTGCGTGTGTTTTTAGGTAAATAGTGTCGCTAGCTGTAACTAAGCCTTCTTTAAATGGGCCATAAAAGAAACTGAGGCATCCTGAGATGATCAATTATGTAGAAAATATGAAAAAAGGTGATTCAAAGCAAATGTGTATTCAGAATGTCCGACTTTTGTTGAAATACATTGAGTGATATTAGCTCGTTGGGTTTTAAATTGTGTTTAAACTGAGAATTTAGAGGGAAAATCTTTATTTAGTGATGCTCCAAAGACATCTAATATGTGACCCAGGGCCACATACAGAAGTGAAGTATGGTTCATTCTGTATTAATGCGTTGTATTTCACAATATTAGCGTACGTTTAATGTGAAATCTAACCCCTGAAATGGTTAGAAAGCTCCTAGAAGTCGGAGAAGTTCAACAATTCCCTCTGGAAAAGTGGTATGAAGTACATTCAAATACTCAAGTCAAATGTACAGTACTTCTTAAGCACAGTACTTAAGCTCCTAGAAGTCGGAGAAGTTCAACAATTCCCTCAGTGTTGTAGTGGAAAAGTCAAATGTACTTCCAGATAGATAAGCACAGTTTACACATTTGGGCTGAAGCTGAAAATGGAAACCTTGCTTTGCGTCTGAGGTTTCAAAAGGATTGTGATTAATAAGGATTGATGTAACGGCAGTATTTCCTTCCCCTGCGGCCTCTCAGCTGTTTTTAGTCAATCGGAGATACCAGCGTTGGAGGCTATTCCTTCAGGGCGAGGTCTATTTCAACGCCTGGTTCAAAAGGCTGCGCAAAGATAAGTGCCGGCAGAGTGGAGGAGCACGAGGAGACCATGTTGTTTGTGTTAAAAACAAACTGTGGAAGATCATTGAAGGTCCCATACTTTTCAAAACTCACACCGCAGGCCTTGAACAAAGAGAGGCGCTTCTAATCAAAATGAGAGACCTCACACTCTTGGGTAGTGACTGATGTTCATGCACTGCATTACTAGGTATCCTCAGGGTGTTTGGTGATCATTCGAGGGTCAAAACAACTTCTTCATACATTTGCACTACAAAAACGTGTCTAATATCTAGTCATAATATGTCTCTCCACCTGATATAACACTTAAGAACTTCAGATGTAGCACTGCAGTGAGATATCAGGTCTTGTTTTTAGACAATGCATCATCTTGTTAAGTCAACAAATCTTAAATTTGAGTTGTATCTCACATGAAACACATATTTATCACCAACTAACATCAGAAAACAGAACACTACATTTCCTGATTCTGTTCAAATATAGTTCAGAATCAGTTCTCCCAGCTAATTAGAAGATCTGATTCATCTAAAGAAATCTTACCAAGCTAATGTTCACAGATGTTTGTACTTATTTCAAGTGAAAACAGCTTGTTTTCAGCAGCAGTTGTTCCAGTGTGTGGGCATCATTCGCCCGTCTTGGATAGTTTTAAATGTGTTTTCTATCTCCAGGCGTGTTGCCTTCAGGGTTCAAAAAGTGTGGAGTCGCTGCAGCATTAGCGGACAATGGCGAATGCTGAGAAAACGGGAGTGAAAATGAGGTAAATTATGGATAAGTGCTGCTCAAAACGCTCCATCCAGAATCAATGGAAGAGACTCTTAAGGTGTCATCTAGGTACGATTAAATGTGTCAGTTAAAAAGGCAATTCCCATGAGCGTTGTGGTCGGAGAGAAAAGCTGTCAATCAGTAATACGTGAGATTCATTGGATATTCAAGCGGGGAAAAAGCAAATGGGAATACTTTCCTTTTCATTTACCGTTCTGTAATTAATTTCTTCAACAACAGACGACCTGTTTCTCCACTCTTTAGTTTCATGGGTCTGCAGAGGCACATTTGAGCTCTTTTTTCCATCACACAATTAACCACCGATGACTAACGATCACAAGGCCATTTCAGGTTTCATTATATCGAAGCGCCTGACAATAGTGAGCCCGTATTTGTCCACTATATGAACACATGAATTATTGATACGTGCAGCTATATCTGTTCCCTCGGGTGCTCTCATTTTCGTCATGATGTTAGATGATGGGAAGAGTGAAGAGATGGATTTGCAATTTCTCCAGCTGGTCTTTTATCACAGCGCCGTCTATCTGCTCCACTGCCTCTTGTCCTAACAAAGCAATCCTCTTGTGAAGAATGAAGACTATTGTGAGGTAAAGAAAACGCATTTTTACAGCAACGATCTGCAGAAATGGTGACAGTTCGTGTGTGCACAATACAATCTTCAGGATTATGCAGCAAAATCCCTCGTGTGCATTGTCATACTGTCAAAATAACGCGTGTTTAGCAGGATTTTTGACTTTGAAGCAGCTTTGTGATGGATTTCTGCAGCACTGGGAGCCTTATGGTTTTCACTGAGTTTACAAAAACAGCTGAGACCTCATCGCCTTGGTGATGCAAAGAGAAACACTTTACTGCAAAGAAATCAAACAAGTGGCATCGCATATGCAAAAATATGTGATTTATGAGAAGCCTATTGTGCAAACAGAGAAAACTGTATTATTGAAGTAGTATTTATTTTCTCTTGGCTAAAAATGATATTAAAAGAGGGGTGGAACATTTTTTAATTAAGGATTTTGCCTTTATCTGAATAAATAGGCTGGCAAATTAACTCAAATTTAAATAATCAGAAATAATTTGCTGCTGATGTATGATCAGTTCTTTCTGCAGGTATATCCAGTATAAAAACACATGAAGCTCAGCGCAAGTTAAACCAGGAAGACCGTCTTTACTCATTAATTCACTATGTTCATGTTACTACTCTCTCTCCTCTCAATAAGTGATCGGGGGCGTCACTCCCCAGCTAAACCAATCACTTCGCTCTATTCTCACAAGCCTATCATAGCGCTCTGCTAACCTTTTTAAATCTGCTCTCCCCTCTGACAGCTGTCATTTCAGGTGACTTGACGCAACCCTCCTCCACCCCTTTTCACCTCCTGTCCCTCTGAGTCCAGGGTCAAGCTAAGCCCCTCCCCTTCAGACCGAGCCCAACTATCCATTCACCACCACCAGGGTCAAGCTAAGCCCCTCCCCTTCAGACCGACCCCAGCTATCCATTCACCACCACCAGGGTCAAGCTAAGCCCCTCCCCTTCAGACCGAACCCAACTATCCATTCACCACCACCACCAAGGTCAAGCTAAGCCCCTCCCCTTCAGACCAAACCCAACCATCCATTCACCACCACCAGGGTCAAGCTAAGCCACTCCCCTTCAGACCGAACCCAACTATCCATTCACCACCACCAGGGTCAAGCTAAGCCCCTCCCCTTCAGACCGACCCCAACCATCCATTCACCACCACCAGGGTCAAGCTAAGCCCCTCCCCTTCAGACCGACCCCAGCTATCCATTCACCACCACCAGGGTCAAGCTAAGCCACTCCCCTTCAGACCTAACCCAACTATCCATTCACCACCACCAGGGTCAAGCTAAGCCACTCCCCTTCAGACCGACCCCAACTATCCATTCACCACCACCAGGGTCAAGCTAAGCCACTCCCCTTCAGACCAAACCCAACTATCCATTCACCACCACCAGGGTCAAGCTAAGCCCCTCCCCTTCAGACCGAGCCCAACTATCCATTCACCACCACCAGGGTCAAGCTAAGCCCCTCCCCTTCAGACCGAACCCAACTATCCATTCACCACCACCAGGGTCAAGCTAAGCCCCTCCCCTTCAGACCGAACCCAACTATCCATTCACCACCACCAGGGTCAAGCTAAGCCCCTCCCCTTCAGACCGAACCCAACCATCCATTCACCACCACCAGGGTCAAGCTAAGCCACTCCCCTTCAGACCGAACCCAACCATCCATTCACCACCACCAGGGTCAAGCTAAGCCACTCCCCTTCAGAGCGAACCCAACTATCCATTCACCACGACCAGGGTCAAGCTAAGCCACTCCCCTTCAGACCGAACCCAACTATCCATTCACCACCACCAGGGTCAAGTTTGTTGATATTTGATAATGCCATGGATCTTAAGGTGTCAAAAAGGTGTTTTTTATCTCCTCAAAGCCTTCATATGGATCTGGTTAGTGTGTGTGTGTGTGTGTGTGTGTGTGTGTGTGTGTGCGTGCGTGTGTGTGTGTTTCCTGTGACACAGTTGCCTTCAGGAGCTCATTAAAGTGTCATTTTTCTCTTGAATGGTGGTGTGTTTCTCTTACATTTCTCCTTAGCTTTGGACAACATCACGTCACATGGAGACACGTCAGACTCGTAACTGATGGTTACGGCAGCTTTCTGAAAACATCACAGATAGATGGCAGGCTTTTTTGACATTGTCATCGAAATAAAAAGCAGGGGCATTTTCCTATGCACCAATATTCATGAGGGGAGAAATCCGTCTTAAAAGGAAACGACAGCTGCCTCAGTAGAACATAATGCAACACAGCTACAGGGTATTTTTTCTGATCTGTCATCCTTTGCGAGACAAACACAAGCCTTTCTTTGACAGCTCTGTTTGTCATTGGAACAACCTGACTCTTTCCTTTGTTGCGTTTAAATCTCTGTTATCACTGTCACTCTGTGCGACACAATACTCCTGTGAGGTTGGAAAAGGTTGGAAGGAAAAGTAGATGAAAGTTCACCAAAGTTTGGGCTGACTGGATTATGTTTGGAGGAGGTTTGAGAAACATTTAGAAAAGAACAAGGCACTTGAAAGGCTCTCATTGAGGCGGAGGTCAGTGCTATTAGCCTGTAACCAATGAGGCGAGTAACCTCAGGGCAAACAACTCTGTCTCCGAGTGGATTTCGTGGGCGTTTGGTGGAAAGAGGAGGTCAAGCACATAAAACTATCTCCCCGTATGTAGATATATCCGCAGCGTAGGCTTTAAAAGTGTTGTAAGAATCCCTCCCTTGATTTTTCATTCGAACGGCAGCTTTTAATTTGGATAAATTGGATTCCAGGCGTATAAAAATGTGCCCACACCCCTCCTAATTCATTATAATCACGCCTGAAATCTCCTCAATGACTCCCTCCACTTATCTCCAAATGCCTGTGAATTTGTATGTAATTACGCCCCTTATAGAGTTTTTAAATATCCAGATAAAAAAGAGCAGCTCTGAATTTCATTTTCACCCAGCTTCTGCAATCCTTTTTCATTTTCCCCTCCAAGGATCCTGGACCTTGATGGAGTCAGACAAGCGTATCAAGCCACAGAGTGACACAATCTTTATTACAAGCATGGGGTGCAGACGTTGCGATGAGTTAATGGCAACGAGGTGGTTGTTGTTCAGTGTGCCTCCATCATGCTGAGGATTTACAGACACAGAGAGAAGACAGAAGAAACCTCGATTGCTGTGGTACGACGTTTTCAATTCTACATTGTACTAGTTACCAAAGAGCAGGTTTGTTTTAATGGTGTGACCTAAGTGATGTGGCTGGACACCGAGACACATGAAGGGTTAGGGTTAGGTTGGGGTTACAATCTTACATTTTCGACTGTCGTTAGAGTGGAAGTTCTCTTTATTCTTGATTTGGATGAAAGTCGCTGACAAAACAAGGTTCATTTAGTGATTGGAGCGTATTTGATCAATGTTTCTCAACAAAAGTTCAACAAACTCACACCACAATGGCCTCCTACAGCTGATAGGGAACATATTTCAAGCAGTGGTTAACCTTATCATCAATGACATCCTCGTGCATTTACTCACTGACCAAAGACAAAGCACTTTTTCGACTGTCCGTGTATTATTCTCTGGTGCTATATACTTCCTCCGCAGTGACACGCAGACTAATGTCTTTTAAATGCCAGTTTCTAAAGAGCGGCGTTTCATATTCTCCAAAGCACACTTCAACGCTCGTTCAAAACACAGCCAAACAACGCACTCCTCTGCACTCAGACACTCAGATACGCTTTGTTATTCAATGTCACATTATACCGAATATATAATCACTATATAGACAATTTTGTTGGACAAACTCTGAGGACAACGGTGATGAAGCAGCGAGGAAACACATATTATTTTACGACACTTTAATCAATTTGATCCAAACTTTTAATGGCCTCTCATCTGTATGTATTAGTATGCCACTAGTGCAATGATTTTAGTGCAATTACTAGCAGTTATGGGAGCATTTTGAAGGCCTTTCTGTGTCGTGAAAGCAGAAACCATCTATTATTCGCGGGAAATTGACATTATATCAAAAGGAGGCGCTTTTTAAGCCTGTGCATAGACTACAGAGAGCTGTTAGGAAAGCCATTTTAGCTCAAAGTTTCATCAAGGACATAAAAAGTTCCCTCACTGTTTGTGTGAAGTCTTACTCGTCACTTTTCACCAAAGATTTGCCCAAACTTCTGGAACAACTCGTACATGGGAATACATTTATATAGGATAAAAGCACAGAATTACCGGTCAAAAAACCTGTCGCTTTTCAGAAGCCTAACTGAGCCCCATGGGGTGCAGAATAAGTCTATGTGAAGCCCATCTTTTGTCCTGCACCTCCAAGAAAAGCCGATTTCTCTCGTGTCCAGGTGGATGTTAGTCCGAGTTTAGCCTTGGGCATTTATTGCATGTCATACAAGTCACCGGCTTTTCCTGTGTACATCAAATAAAAGGCAGAAAATATCCCCCAAATCTTAAGGGAGAAGGTAGCAGTAACATCGTGTCACCGTGTCCAGAACAGTCTCTTTTCTACAGCCACAACAACCTGAGGACTTCACAAATTTGGCATTTGCAAAATGGTGGTTATCATTGAGATTTGATCAAAATCAAGATGTCTACAGTACACGATGTTCCTAGCACATATGGACACAGAACAGAGCTTTTATGGCAAATACACATTGGTAATGGTATAGCATCTACAACATTATATACGGTTATTCTTCAATAAAAAACGGTGGTAAAAACATATTATTTCGCAGGTCTGAGATTGACACCACCGTTAGTTTCCATGTGTCATTTTGACATCAATCATAACCTGCTATGCTGTGAAACATAATTCCTGAAATATTTAGCAGGATATCGCAAAAAAGGACTTGAGTGTTTTCTGCAGAGATAGCAGCACGTCTGCTTGTCAAATAGATGCAGTGTTAGACTGTGAAAGCAGTGTAAGGAGGAGAAGAAGCCTCCCTTTGGGGATAAGCATATGCTCTGGAAGGATTTAAACTTTGTATTTATATAACCTCAGTTTGTCCTGTTGCTGCTTTAGTTTGTCGTCTTGTTTCGCTAAATGGGGCGAGCTAGTTCAGGCAGTCAACTCGAGCACCAATGATACATTAACACGTGACGCGCCTCGTCCCTCTTACAACCAACCAAACACATTCTCCTAAACATGCCGCTCTATTGACCCCAGCTTCCACCCCAGCTTCCACCCCAGCTTCCACCCCAGCTTCCACCCCAGCTTCACCCCACCACCACCCCAGCTTCCACCCCAGCTTCCACCCCAGCTTCCACCCCACCACCACCCCAGCTTCCACCCCAGCTTCCACCCCAGCTTCCACCCCAGCTTCCACCCCAGCTTCCACCCCAGCTTCCACCCCAGCTTCCACCCCACCACCACCCCAGCTTCCACCCCAGCTTCCACCCCAGCTTCCACCCCAGCTTCACCCCACCACCACCCCAGCTTCCACCCCAGCTTCCACCCCAGCTTCACCCCACCACCACCCCAGCTTCCACCCCAGCTTCCACCCCAGCTTCACCCCACCACCACCCCGGCTTCCACCCCAGCTTCCACCCAGCTTCCACCCCAGCTTCACCCAGCTCCACCCCAGCTTCCACCCCAGCTTCCACCCCAGCTTCCACCCCAGCTTCCACCCCAGCTTCCACCCCAGCTCCACCCCAGCTTCCACCCCAGCTTCCACCCCAGCTTCCACCCCAGCTTCCACCCCAGCTTCCACCCCAGCTTCCACCCCAGCTTCCACCCCAGCTTCCACCCCAGCTTCCACCCCAGCTTCCACCCCACCACCACCCCAGCACCACCCCAGCTTCCACCCCAGCTTCCACCCCAGCTTCCACCCCAGCTCCACCTGTAGGCTCGGGGGGTAGTTATCTAATCATCACTCAATGTTCTTTGTAAATCTGTGGAGTGATGAGGCCTGAGCCTAGACGCTAGGGCTCTGCAATTAATCGTATTTTAATCGCAATTACGATTTTGGCCTGCCACAATTACGTAAACAACATAATCGAAAAAAACTATTATTTTACTTTGCTAGGTTGTGACAGTGCACTGCAACATATTTGATCTAATTCATGTGTATTTATCATATTTATATATGTTTAGTAGCTTGTTGAAGTGCGCTCCAAAATATTTGTTGATCTTGTTTATTGGTATTTATTATTTTGATATTATTTATTTAAATGTATCATTTATTTTATTTATTTTTGTATTGGTTTTTCAGTTGAATTATACGTTCAGGGTAATCAAGAGTTAAAAAGATACTGTTCAAATTATTATTTGTATTTGTTTAAAAGTTCAATAAATGGATGTTTTCAAAGTCAATGAATAATCGTATTTAATAATCGTGATATCAATTATTGACCCAAATAATCGTGATTATGATATTTGCCATAATCGCACAGCCCTACTAGACGCCAAACTCAAACTATATGCTGCTTCTAATAAACATATTAAGAAACACGTGAGTTATCTGACTGAACTGGAAGTATAGGAAGAGAGGTGAAGCTACAGATCTGTTTACCATAAACATACTTTTTTTTTTTTAAGCCTGGGGTCTGTTTTTTTTGCGAGGAATTGTACAGTATGGGAACATCGTATTTTTACTTAAAAAAGCACAAGTTGCAAAGGAAGCAGGACCATAAAGGATATGTGTATACCTGCCAAGTTCAGAAACAAGCCTTAAAAATAGCAGGAAACTAACTTACCTATAGATAATGAAAGTAATAATACCTGCCTTGCTAAAGCGATTAGCATATAAATGATTTGATTAGAAACCGATTTAAATAAGAAAAATGAAAAAGTGTGTATTTGGGATGTGACGGAGGACATGAATAGTCAGTCCTGGAGCACAAGCAGTGAAATATGTGGTGCTGATTATGAATTCTCACCAGCACGCCGGCGGTGTCAGGACCATCTTTTCTGAGTCGTATCCAAGTTTGGAGAGAAGCCGTGTTCCATAAATCCTCCTCCTTATCCCCCAGAGTGGCAGCAGATGGGTCTCCCTGCCTGGTGACACACACACAGACACAGAAACATGATGCTGCTGAACGACCTGTGGACAAAACCCGCTAACCAAAACCCTCGGGAGGCAACGGAGACTTCTTGGAGTTCAGATCCTGCTTTAATGAGCTGAAAGATATCCTGCCTGAATGAAGCCCTACTGTAAGGAAGGTTCATTTCAATAAGTCTGGTTATACATCGATGCAGGAAGAAGACCTGAACCCGGGAATTACTTAGCATTTTCGGAGCTCCTTCGTCTCAAAGTCAATGTTTTTTATTTGGTTGAATTCTCAAAATAAGGTCTGTAAGCTGTCTGAAGCTTCTATGATTCTTAAAGACAGCAGTTATGGCTAAAAGAGACAAACAAATGTCATCACGCCATTATTAGCCACCGTTAGCTTAGCGGTAAAGTCATGTGACCGTCATGTCGTTTGTTTATAGCCAAATGGTAGCTTTTATCTTCTGTTGATTGCATTTCTGTGGTGTTAATATGTAATATGATGAAGCTGTGTTTGCCTCAGACCTTAATTTATTTGTATTTCTTATTCAATATTCCAAAATCAAATGAAAACATCCCATTGCTTTCAGTCGATGAACCCTCGCGATGCACTGTTAATAATGACTGTGTCTAAGTGTCGTACCACTTTCTCTCTTCTTCCCGTCAATTACAAGTTCCTTTAAGCAATATCTTGTGTTTTATTCCTCCTCCTCGTCCTGAACTCGTCAGTAGCTCGGAGACGGTTTCATGTTTTAAAGACCCCATCCTTCACCACATGAACCCAGGGTTATCCCGACATGCTGGCAGCGATCCAGTCTGCTTTACTGTCCTTTAGAAAGAAGCTCCATTAGCTCCCGGGGAGTTTTTCACAAAATTGACCCTGAGTTTCTGACCTTCCTGCAGAGGGGGGTGAAGCCAACCATAATATAACCCAGCAGGGATCACTAAAGCATGTAATTCATTCATTAATCCTTCTTGCCTCCAATTAAGAATATGTGCGTGCAGCTGATATGTGGGTTAAATATGCGTGTGCCACTGGTTTTATGGATACTGCCGCCGTCTGTATTTGCATAGCTTGACTTTAAGGACATGTAGGCGATCTGTCTTGAAACCTTTACACACCTAACATGTTATATTGCTTAAAGGGGACCTATCATGCAAAATGCACTGTTGTACGTCTTTTCTACATGAATATGTGTCCCCGGTGTTCCAGGGAACTCACCAAGTGTCAGAAAACACAACCCTCTCTATTTTCCTCCATACCCAAATCTCTAAAAAAGGGGCTGCAACGGATCTGATAAAAACTGATCCAGATTTGAACACTGTCCTGACGTCAGGACGGTGGCGCTACGGCTATTGGGCCAACTCCACCAATCAGGAGGAGACAGCCACGGCCATTGCCGTTCGAAAGCGCTGGAGACGCTGTAGTACATATGCCAGGCCTGTAGATGGTGCTGTTCTCACAGAATCTGCCCTTGCTAAAACAGATCTAGAAATTGTCAAATTGAGCAAAATGAGGCATGGCTAAAATGCATGATCTGTTTGGTATTTTGCAAAAGTATAAATATGCCTTATATAGGTATGGTCCTACACTATATTATTCAAATATAGCATGATAGGTCCACTTTAAATCAGGAGGGGAAGAACGTACAATATGGAGGAAAGGATGGTACGGTGTCGCTTGCTTTTAAGTTTCAACTCACACAACGTTTCTTGTCGGAGCCAAAATGCAACTTGGCCTGAGTACTTCCAGCAAGCGTCACATGGGTGGCGGATGACAGAGGGTGAGCTTGCGCTGACATTTTTTCTGTTGACTGTGTTAGTCCTTCTAAGTTATCGTGTGTCAGATTTTGTTTATTAAATATCTTTCGAACTTCAGTGTGGACTTTCTCATTGAAAACTCGTCGCAGCATAACGCCAATTTAGCCTCTCTGCGGCTCAAAGATTCTATTCTATTCTGCTTTATTGTATTTACTTGCATTATTTGTTCAGTTTTATTGTGTTGCATTGTTGGAGGAGCCTAAGATTTTCATTGACACAACTCCACTGTAGCTACACATGACAATAAAAGCCTTGTCAAATGGGAATTGAGCTGCCACCTTTCTGTAAATACTATTTTTGACACTTATACGTTGGCTATATTTCCATTGAGATGTTGATGAAATGTTGGCACTAAAATATGCAAATGATGTGTTCACCACAAGGGCGTGAGGTCAGGACACACAGATGGTCCTCAGTGTGATCCGGAGTGAAAAGCTGCAGAAAAATCTGCCGCCCGGCCTCCTCGCCTCGAAGCTAAATCACTCGTTCTCTCCAAGATGCAAGTCATCATTTAATGCGAGTCACTGTGGTCGACTCACCCTCCCCCAAAACAAAAAAAAGACAGCCATCAATAACCTCCACCCTGCAGGCAGCGTGATTATAATGACTTTGCAACAAATGACACGTCACTGCCCTTCATTTAATTAACCTCCGCCTTCATTGGCTTAATTGTTTGTGACAAGACGTTCTCCCAGACATGCAGTAGGAGGCCGACGGGGTAAATGATATGGCGATGAGTAATTAATGTGTTTCTTAATTGCACTGGAAGCTGTAAGGGTTATATGTGGATCAGCGGTGTTCACTTAAATTTAACAAAGTTATCCCTGATTGAATGGATGGAGAGGCTCCTGTGTGTGGTACTGCTGCGTTTATCTTCCCAAGGAGCTCCTGGGCTTTTCGTATTAAAGTTCAGGTTAAAATTTGGTTTGGAGATTAGTTTATTCCATTTCAGACGAGGCCACCTGAGCAGCTGTGATGTGTTTTAAAGCTGTTCTGTTTGTGATAACCCGAGAGGAATAAGAGCTCTGAAGACAAACAGCAGCTTATGGAGCATTTCCTTTTGGTTTAATTAAAAGCCCTTTTTCACATCAAGAAGGCTTTGAAAAACCCTTGTCTTCAATAAATGCCAATATTAAAAACAGCACCCAAATCAATTCAAATTACTTCTCTTCGAACTAAATCCATTTATCAAATATGTACTCTGTGTGAGTGCTATTGAAATAACTGCAGAGTGATTCTGATTTAAATTGTGTGGCATGTTGTCTGCCCAAGCAAATTTGTGATGTATTATCAAGGACACACACAACTTAAGATGCCCTGTGCTCAGTAAGTATGAGACAACACTTTTAATACTGACAGTTTGACTATTTACAGGTTCAGGCGTCAAATTGGATGAACCAAAGTGCCAATCTGCCATTCTTATTAAACTGACTGACAGGTTTTTTAATACAAACAAGAGGAAAATGAATGAAATTATAGTCTGTATCACAGGAGCAGCTCTAAATCCCTTTAAGACCCTGGTGATAGTGATATAACACACAGCATTCATATATTTTGGTACAGTTTGCACGCTGTTTCATCTGGTTGGTACGGTGGATGATGGGGGAAAAACATGCTGGAGAAACACGCTGCACTTTCAAAAACGATGCATATATAAAAACACATATGTGCCAAAACACATGAAGAAGCATATTCACCAACTTAAAGGTCTCCTATTATGCAAAGTCCACTTCTTCATGTCTCTTCTACATCAACATGTGTCCCCTCTTCTTCATGTCTCTTCTACATCAACATGTGTCCCCTCTTCTTCATGTCTCTTCTACATCAACATGTGTCCCCTCTTCTTCATGTCTCTTCTTCATCAACATGTGTCCCCTCTTCTTCATGTCTCTTCTTCATCAACATGTGTCCCCTCTTCTTCATGTCTCTTCTTCATCAACATGTGTCCCCTCTTCTTCATGTCTCTTCTACATCAACATGTGTCCCCTCTTCTCCATGTCTCTTCTTCATCAACATGTGTCCCCTCTTCTTCATGTCTCTTCTACATCAACATGTGTCCCCTCTTCTTCATGTCTCTTCTACATCAACATGTGTCCCCTCTTCTTCATGTCTCTTCTACATCAACATGTGTCCCCTCTTCTTCATGTCTCTTCTACATCAACATGTGTCCCCTCTTCTTCATGTCTCTTCTTCATCAACATGTGTCCCCTCTTCTTCATGTCTCTTCTTCATCAACATGTGTCCCCTCTTCTTCATGTCTCTTCTACATCAACATGTGTCCCCTCTTCTTCATGTCTCTACTACATCAACATGTGTCCCCTCTTCTTCATGTCTCTTCTTCATCAACATGTGTCCCCTCTTCTTCATGTCTCTTCTACATCACCATGTGTCCCCTCTTCTTCATGTCTCTTCTACATCAACATGTGTCCCCTCTTCTCCATGTCTCTTCTACATCAACATGTGTCCCCTCTTCTTCATGTCTCTTCTACATCAACATGTGTCCCCTCTTCTTCATGTCTCTTCTACATCAACATGTGTCCCCTCTTCTTCATGTCTCTTCTTCATCAACATGTGTCCCCTCTTCTTCATGTCTCTTCTACATCAACATGTGTCCCCTCTTCTTCATGTCTCTTCTACATCAACATGTGTCCCCTCTTCTTCATGTCTCTTCTACATCAACATGTGTCCCCTCTTCTTCATGTCTCTTCTACATCAACATGTGTCCCCTCTTCTTCATGTCTCTTCTACATCAACATGTGTCCCCTCTTCTTCATGTCTCTTCTACATCAACATGTGTCCCCTCTTCTTCATGTCTCTTCTTCATCAACATGTGTCCCCTCTTCTTCATGTCTCTTCTACATCAACATGTGTCCCCTCTTCTTCATGTCTCTTCTACATCAACATGTGTCCCCTCTTCTTCATGTCTCTTCTACATCAACATGTGTCCCCTCTTCTTCATGTCTCTTCTACATCAACATGTGTCCCCCTCTTCTTCATGTCTCTTCTACATCAACATGTGTCCCCCTCTTCTTCATGTCTCTTCTTCATCAACATGTGTCCCCTCTTCTTCATGTCTCTTCTACATCAACATGTGTCCCCTCTTCTTCATGTCTCTTCTGCATCAACATGTGTCCCCTCTTCTTCATGTCTCTTCTACATCAACATATGTCCCCTCTTCTTCATGTCTCTTCTACATCAACATGTGTCCCCTCTTCTTCATGTCTCTTCTACATCAACATGTGTCCCCTCTTCTTCATGTCTCTTCTACATCAACATGTGTCCCCTCTTCTTCATGTCTCTTCTACATCAACATGTGTCCCCTCTTCTTCATGTCTCTTCTACATCAACATGTGTCCCCTCTTCTTCATGTCTCTTCTACATCAACATGTGTCCCCTCTTCTTCATGTCTCTTCTACATCAACATGTGTCCCCTCTTCTTCATGTCTCTTCTACATCAACATGTGTCCCCTCTTCTTCATGTCTCTTCTACATCAACATGTGTCCCCTCTTCTTCATGTCTCTTCTACATCAACATGTGTCCCCTCTTCTTCATGTCTCTTCTACATCAACATGTGTCCCCTCTTCTTCATGTCTCTTCTTCATCAACATGTGTCCCCTCTTCTTCATGTCTCTTCTTCATCAACATGTGTCCCCTCTTCTTCATGTCTCTTCTACATCAACATGTGTCCCCTCTTCTTCATGTCTCTTCTACATCAACATGTGTCCCCTCTTCTTCATGTCTCTTCTACATCAACATGTGTCCCCTCTTCTTCATGTCTCTTCTACATCAACATGTGTCCCCTCTTCTTCATGTCTCTTCTACATCAACATGTGTCCCCTCTTCTTCATGTCTCTTCTACATCAACATGTGTCCCCTCTTCTTCATGTCTCTTCTACATCAACATGTGTCCCCTCTTCTTCATGTCTCTTCTACATCAACATGTGTCCCCTGTGTAAAGAGACTAATAAAAACCTGTCTGAAAATGAGCTGATCAGATTTTGGCCACTTTATGATGTCATAACGATTGTTTGTCTTGTGTAACCATTAGCCAATCAGCAACCAAGGTAACAAGCTAGCTTACAGCAGATCTGCAGTAATATCGGAAGTTATCATGTGATCACATTGTTCAAATAAGCCCATAAGTTTCCAGTAGGTTTGATTTGATTAAGTGGCCTTATTATGAATGTAAAAAAGTCTCCATATATAAGTCCTCACTTGTTCCTTATAGAAATATCCAAATGCCAAAAGGTCAAACTAGTTTCATTAACAATAAGAAAATGTTGACAATCCTGAGGTTAAAAAGTGACGTACAAAGCTGGAAGTGACTAGGTTAGCTACGTTAGCTAGGTAGCTTACAGCAGATCTGCATTAATATCGGAAATAACCATGTGATCACATTGTTCAAATCCAGTAGGATAGATTTGAAGTGACAAGGTTTGGCTTTACATGTATGGGAAAGTCTCAGTATATAAGACTGACTTTGTCTTCCCTCCCATGTTCCTTAGAGAAATATCCAAATGCCAAAAGGTCAAACTAGTTTCCTTAACGATAAGAACTTGCTGACAATCCTGAGATGGTGTCACACATGACCTCCAGGTTATGATCTTGTCCGACAACACTGCATTTAATCTTCTGTCAGAGTGGAAATTTCTCCCTCCACTGGATTGGAAGATCTGTGAATTGTTAGACCCCATAGATGTTCCCCTTCAATGTAATAAAACACGTGTCCGGCTAATCCCCTGCAGGCCTGGCACCATGATTGAATCCTATGAATAGATACTGTCCAGTCTTTTTTTAATATGACACTGGTTCTTCCTCCTTAGAAGTAATAAGACAACAGACAGGATTTAGGGATAACAAGGTCGCCCGGCGGTAGAAAAGCAGCGATAACGAGCCTCCTGACAGACAGCGGAGGTAAGAAGCTCCTCTCTCATTACCCTCAGACTCAAAAGTTTGCTCGATGTCGAGAATATGCCGCTGTGCAAGCTGTGACATCTCCACCGAGGACGCAGGGAGCTTGTTTCTGATGACAGATCTGGGTTTAGTGGAGCTGACAGCAGAACTTTTTCAGATCAAATACATGTGGACATTACATTACGGGGGTTAGTTTTAATAATTCAGCGCGAGCACATCACGATCACAGCTAGGAATCACGACTGTATTCCTCACGCATTTCTGCCGATAAGAGCTGTTTTCATTTCATTTTGCTCGATATGGTGGACACGTTGGTTCCGTGTGGGCGTTAAAACCAAGAGTAAGGAACATTATGGCAGCACATTTCTCCCTTTTCCCGTTCCTACTGCAGAGAAATTACTTTTCTAACTTTTAAAGGGGATTCTAACTTAGGATAATTGATGTGCTTCATCATTTTAAAGTGAATAAAAGTGAGTAAAGGCTCCAGTTTAAAGCGAATCAATTATTAAAAGAGGTGGTTATGCAAAGAATGATTTGTGTTGTGTAAAATGTATCCTGTGTATCTTTGTGTTGTGCAGCTACCTCTCCTGCACAGGCTTTTCATTATTTTCACTTCATTTATTTGTAAGGTCAAGTGTGTCTATGCATCTTTTACAAAATAAATATTTAGTTATTAATGTGCAAACAGATCAATATTGAAGGGTAATAACAACAACATTGCCTTAGGCCCTTTCTCAGTACTTCTAAATGTCCCCAGCCTATCTCTGCTCTCATAACAGGCTCATGTGTTCGTCCTGAAGATAAATAAATAACAATAAATACATGTTTAGAAGTTGGCCACAGATACTCTTCATTTTTAAGAAATGCTCAATTATTTCCTAAGGCAGCTGGACACTTGTTTTTGAAAGAAATGTCACTCAAACCGGAGTAAATAGTGCATTTCTTAGGGACTATTTTGTTGCTGCACCAGTGATTATTTACAGCAGTGTGTGACAGCGACTCAAAATACACTACGGTGCATCGGAGCGGCTCATCGATCTGTTTTTAAAAACCGTCTAGAAAAAGACAGAAGATTATCAGACTTGGGCTGCACAGACCTACATACATATATTGTTGTTCTTAGTCTTATCATTTGTTTTAACAGTAAGAAAAATAGAGAATATCTTGAAACGTATCGAGGGATATTGCTGCCACCATCTTACTTTCAATACAAGGGTCAATGATCTGCCTTTTCACTCCATATCAAACCACTTTAGAAGAGCTGCGGAGAGTGGAGCCACCCTAATGTGCAGTGTGTGTGTGTGTGTGTGTGTGTGTGTGTGTGTGTGTGTGTGTGTGTGTGTGTGTGTGTGTGTGTGTGTGTGTGTGTGTGTGTGTGTCTCTGTGAGAGTGTGAGTGTGAGTGTGTGTGTGTGTGTGTCTCTCTCTCTGTGGTTCCGTGTGTGTGTGTGTGTGTGTGTGTGTGTGTGTGTGTGTGTGTATGTGTGTGTGTGTCTCTCTGTGGTTCCGTGTGTGTGTGTGTGTGTGTGTGTGTGTGTGTGTGTGTGTGTGTCTCTGTGGTTCCCTGTGTGTGTGTGTGTGTGCGTGCGTGTGCGTGTGCGTGTGCGTGTGCGTGTGTGTGTGTGTCTCTCTGTGGTTCCGTGTGTGTGTGTGTGTGTGTGTGTGTGTGTGTGTGTGTGTCTCTGTGGTTCCCTGTGTGTGTGTGTGTGTGTGTGTGTGTGTGTGTGTCTCTCTCTCTGTGGTTCCGTGTGTGTGTGTGTGTGTGTGTGTGTGTGTGTCTCTCTGTGGTTCCGTGTGTGTGTGTGTGTGTGTGTGTGTGTGTGTGTCTCTGTGGTTCCGTGTGTGTGTGTGTGCGTGCGTGTGCGTGTGCGTGTGTGTGTGTGTGTCTCTCTGTGGTTCCGTGTGTGTGTGTGTGTGTGTGTGTGTGTGTGTGTGTGTGTGTGTGTGTGTGTGTGTGTGTGTGTCTCTGTGGTTCCCTGTGTGTGTGTGTGTGTGTGTGTGTGTGCGTGTGTATGTCTGTCTCTGTGATTCCCTGTGAGAGTGTGAGTGTGTGTGAGTGTGTGTGTGTGTGTGTGTGTGTGTGTGTGTGAGTGTGTGAGTGTGTGAGTGTGTGTGTATGTGTGAGTGTGTGAGTGTGTGAGTGTGTGTGTGTATGTGTGTGTGTGTGTGTGTGTGTGTGTGTGTGTGTGTGTGTGAGTGTGTGTGTGTGTGTGTGTGTTTAAAAAAAAGCCTTCCGGTCCGTTGGCACTCAAATGGACCAATCTGTCTGTGCACAAACATGGAGGGGTTAATAGGATGTTCACCTTGGGGATGCCACACTGAGAAAAAGCCCTCTGGGAAAAGTCATAAGCATGGAGCCTGATTCATGAGGGCAGCAGACATTAAACTGTAATGGCCTCGCCTCGCTTTCTTACATTTCTTCTGCTTAACTCCATAATTCCTGCACTTGTTGGACTGAGTGAACACGAGGCAAATCAAGTCGTGTGGATAAGTGCCGACTCGAGGTATGATGAGCACTTGTACAGCGGATACAAAAGATACCGTCTGTATAAAAGTATGAACAAGTTTAGCTTGTTAGCATGCGACCATTTGCTCATTAACAGTTGATGGGAATTTCATTTGCTCCGCACGTATTTAGTCATTAACCTAAGACTAATTGAAATGTTTAACCTGATGAAAACCCTAGAAGAAGACGTCGAGTTATCACGATTACAATCTCAGTGTTATTACATTTCATCCTGAGGGGCACATGAACGTCTGGATCAAATTTCAGGGCGTTATATTTAGTAGTTATTTCAGTCTGGACTTAAGACAGACTTGTACTACGGAGAAAAATGTCCATCAAGGTCGTTTGGCGGCACGAAAAAGTCAATATTTGCTTACGCACAAACATAATGCACAATGAAATCAATATATATGATATTGTATAGCTAAAGAACAGTAAAAACACCATATAAGATCTCATCTCAATGCATGCAATGGAATGCATACTTTAATGCGTTTAAGGCGTGGTTTTGGTCCAAGAAATTCATGAAAATCAACACATTTCTAACCCATTCTTTTGAAATAGACAAACTAACGAGGGTCAGAGTGATACAGTATCCTCTCCTGCAGATGTTTACATGTCAGATAATCTAATGTGAACACACCGCCTTGTTTTCTTTTCTGCTTCATCATGAAATAGAAGAAATGGCATTGAGGACGCAGGCGTTTTATTCACCATCTGATATATAGAAAGCCACGATGATACAATGCAATATGTAGTGGAGTTAATTAGTTTTCTTTAGCAGGCATCCATTTATCTCTGAGACAAATCTCTGTGACATTTGTCCCGGTGATACACAACTACAGTGCACACAGCCCATAATTACTATGATTACAAAGAAGCAGGCACATCGTTTGCAGGGAGAATATAATTTGGTTGATTATTTTTGAAGCTTCACCTTGACAATCTAACAGAAAAAGAAATCAATGTGGCTTGTTTTATTTTTACTCTGATTGTTCTTACAACCCGTGGATTTCATAACTAACTTCAGGGTTTTATAATCATTGACGAGGAAAGGAACATTAACCATTTAGGGATCATAAAATGGGTCTCTTAAATTTCACAGGTGCTGTTTTTTCTAAGTAGATGGAGAGGAGTGTGTGCTGAAAAACAAGCCCGTCTTCTATCGACCGAGAGCAGACAGAAAGTGCGAAAGAGACAGAAGGAGATTGATGGCCTTATCCCTGAAAGGAGAGCAGATTCTTGTGACAATAGTGCAAGTAAATCAAAAATACCTTATGATAAAAGTAGTGGAAGATCGTGCTTTAGAATCTGAGACCTTGTGAAAAGCAAATCCTATATTTGTGCTGAAGCTGTGTGGATGAAGAGTTGTTTTAGTCTGTCGTGCCCTCATGACTATGTATGTGTGATTGTCACGTAATGGGGAAAGCATGAATAGTATTACCCGTGTGACCTGGCTGTCAAAGCTGCACACAAATGGGGAATATCACATAAGATTTAAACAACAGGCTGAACCCTTTAATAGCTCTATTTACAGTGTGTGGTACATTATGTGAATTAGCACGCTGTGTGCTGCAATTTTGCAATTATACACGCTATGATAAATATACCTTTGTTGAAGTGGGTGAGTAACAAACACCCAATGGAGGGCTTTCGGTGAAACAAGGTGCAATGCATTTAGGAATAATGCTGTTACCTTGAGCCAAAAAGAAGTCATTTAATATCAAATCTCCAATTTGAAGGTCAATTTCCTTTTTCTTTTCCTTTTTGTGCCAATGCAAGGAACACATTCTAAAAAATGTTGAAGAAGCTTTTGGGAAACAGCCAGCCAGAGTAATTTGAAGTCAGTGGATTAAAGCGTTCACGGAGCAATACTAGAATATAAATGAATCCGAGCGTCACATCCACCAAATGTTGTGCCCACAATTTACAACTCTAACCTTCTGCTTCCTGGCGACACATAAAAGTAACAGCTGAACAAGTCGACTGTCAGATCGGAGACATCTGCCAGCGCTTTCTGCCATCGAGCTGTTGCTGTTGCTTGAAATTAATTACGTCGATAAAAGCAATGTTTATCAGATATAGATCATATTAATCACAATTTATGTTTCCACGTGTGGAGGAGGGATGTTTGATCGGGGGAAACCAGTTCCTTTCATCAAATATCTCACCTTTTTCATGTACATTTTGATTGGTAAAGAGCATGACCTCGCTTTATTTGGGTTTTCCCTTTCCTTAGGGGTGTTGAATTGGGTTTGTGTGCATGTAAACGGTCTGGAAGCGCTAAAATTCCTTCCAGAATAGGGCTCCTTTAACAGCCTAACACATTTTGAAACCAACAGGTTGAGATGACGAAGTGATTTCACACTAATTCCATATATGAGATCTGAAGTGGCCATAAGGCACATCCGCCTGTATATGAAAATGCTTTTCTTTATGAGGAAGTAAGATCCTGCACAAAGGCCCTCCCGCCTACAGTATATTAATATCATAGATCTGCCCGAGAGTGGCACATTTTGATTAACTAGCAGCGTGAGAGAGGCTTAAAGATATCTAGTGAGAATGGAAAAACGTCACGTGGCTATACGTGAAATCCTGGCTACTTACGGACAAAGTTTCCTATCCGCTTCACTAGCTCCTTTGTCCGTTTACATGCACGGATACCAACCATTCGCCTGCCTTTGGATCCCAAAGTATCTGAGGCTAGTCTACAATTTACATTTAAATGAAACACGCAGGTCATCTCATGCACAGCCTTCCTTTATAATCCTTCAAAAAAAGAGCGTTTTATGAATTCATCTGCAGTTATCATCCTTTTTCTGTAAAAGCCTCCATTAAATGAGACGTCAAAGTCTTGTGTTGTTTTTTTTAATGGGGTTTAAGCTAATTATTTTTATCTCTATTATTTTCCATAACACATGATACTGAATGGGAAGAGACGGATAAAAACCAAGGGGTTTATAGACTGAATATAAGCCATGTGTTGCTCTGAATAGCAAATGAGTGAGAGCTGTGTCTACTGCATGGAAAATGTATTTTATTTTGAAAGATGAAGTGCCTTTTTTCTCCTCTAAACCAATTGTGACCCTGCAGGAAAGTCAGTCATAAACCCTGGGTGAGATTGACTGCTATCAATACAACTTTACACATAATCGTCGCCCTGTCTTTAAATAATACAGCCAAGGAGCGTCTCTCCTTGCTTGTGTGAAAGTGTAATAATCTGTATCATCATTCATTTCCATCCCACCTATCGTTTGTCTCGTCCTGCCGCTCAGTGTTTTATGTGGTGCTGTGGAGGGTGACCTCTGTTGGAAGGAGGCATGGGAGATTTAGTTGAAGGAAAGCTTGAACGGTATATCATTTACTTTAGACTGGAGGTAGGCAAACAGGAAGGAGGTCAACAGATTTTAATCTTCAATTTCAACAAGCTTGACAGCAGGGATCAGCTCTGGGAGAAATTCGCTGAACAGACTCTCAGGCCGTCAATCAGCAGTATTCGTAGTGGATGACTTAGTTACATTTAAAGGATCGATACAGCTATCAAAAACAATCTTTCAGAGCAACTTGAATATTTGTCTCTTTGGCTTTGAGCCAAAAACAGGCAGTTTTTAACCGGTTTTCTCTGACACAGATGGCTTAGGGAAGCTGTATCTTAAGAATGAAACCAATACTTTGATCCTATGCGAGAGAAAGAAATGTGAAAAAGGACAAATTCCTCTTTGCAAAAAACCTCTCCTTTCACATCTTCAGTTTAAACTTTAAAAAATGGCATAGTATTCAAACAGCGTAGAGATGCCAGAGAAAAGACTCTGTGCACATTACCTGTATCCTTGAGGGGAAACTGATGAAAATGAACATGATTTACAATTGAATTACAAATACGTGGAATTGCTTTTCCATCGTGATCTAATGGCTTTTAATTGGTGAACACAGACGGGAAAACAGTTTTGATTCCCCGGAGATCTGAGGCGCTTTACGTGTTGCATACTTAATCTTTCTGCATGTTTGACGTCGGGCAACTTACAATATGTACCACATGCTTCTTGTGTGTTATCATGATGTGGGATCTTTGCAAACACACGTAGAGCTTTACTTTCAGGGCCAACGTTTAAACATTTCTGATGCAGCAGCAAATCATTTCTGTGTAATTACAAACGGAGATAAACTCAACAGTTCCTTCAACCGTGATGTTTTGCATTCATACAAAAGGAGCTATTCTTAACAAGCTAAGCTGCGAGTTCAACTCTATTAACTTTCATAATTAAGTTGTATTCATCATATCATGCATATCACTAAGTTAACTTAAAGGTCATGGCCATTTCTACTGATCATAATTCCATTGTTGAGGTATACTAGAATAGATTTATATTGTGCAATGTTCCAAAATCACATTGGTTTCTCATACAGCATCTCTGTATAGTCTGTGTATTCACTCTCTGTCCTACACGGCTTGTTGGAGCTCCTGCCCCCCCCCCCTCCCTGTGAGCCCAGTGGCCGTCTGCGAGACACAGCGAAACCCAGCGAGGCGTTCTGGGGCAGCATAGACAGGTCTTTTCTGTGTTAGAGTTTTACTCGCTACAGGGTGTACTTTGAGGGTTTGTGACTCTGCAGACCGTTTACATGCAGAAACACCTTCATAACACACAAGGGGACGGGTCATAACCAGAAAAGCATGACATGGGACCTTTAACATTTGGCCATTTCTCAAAAAAAGCGCTATATTATTTGATTAATAATATGTTACCTGTTGTGAAATCCTCAAGAGGAATGAATGACATCTTGAGTAGGTTAGTACTTATAAACAAGTGCATTCTGATCACAATATGTAATATAAACTAATAAAAAGAGTGTGTTTCACTAACTGTACATATATTCCTACACTTTCTATTTCCTCCGTCACATCAGCTCTAACTGGAAACATTTGTATTGTTTTGTAAAGGTTCTGTGTGCTTCTGTCCTTCCTATATCCCGCCTACTTCCTATATCCCTCCTGACTTCCTATATCCCTCCTGACTTCTTCCTATATCCCTCCTACTTCCTATATCCCTCCTGACTTCCTATATCCCTCCTACTTCCTATATCCCTCCTACTTCCTATATCCCTCCTGACTTCCTATATCCCTCCTACTTCCTATATCCCTCCTGACTTCCTATATCCCTCCTGACTTCCTATATCCCTCCTGACTTCCTATATCCCTCCTACTTCCTATATCCCTCCTGACTTCCTATATCCCTCCTACTTCCTATATCCCTCCTACTTCCTATATCCCTCCTACTTCCTATATCCCTCCTGACTTCCTATATCCCTCCTACTTCCTATATCCCTCCTGACTTCCTATATCCCTCCTGACTTACTATATCCCTCCTACTTCCTATATCCCTCCTGACTTCCTATATCCCTCCTACTTCCTATATCCCTCCTACTTCCTATATCCCTCCTGACTTCCTATATCCCTCCTACTTCCTATATCCCTCCTGACTTCCTATATCCCTCCTGACTTCTTCCTATATCCCTCCTGACTTCCTATATCCCTCCTACTTCCTATATCCCTCCTACTTCCTATATCCCTCCTGACTTCTTCCTATATCCCTCCTACTTCCTATATCCCTCCTGACTTCTTCCTATATCCCTCCTGACTTCCTATATCCCTCCTACTTCCTATATCCCTCCTGACTTCTTCCTATATCCCTCCTACTTCCTATATCCCTCCTGACTTCTTCCTATATCCCTCCTGACTTCCTATATCCCTCCTGACTTCTCGTAATGAACTGATAGATCTGCTCTTTATCTCCAACGTTCTTGAAACAAATTACACCGAGCGACTACAAGGCGAGCGATTCTGCTGCGGCGGAGACGGTTTGTTTGTCCGGAGGGTTTTTTTGTAATGGTTTTGTTTGGCAGCGGCCTTTCTGACTTCACTCCCACAGCTGGGAATGTTCCGCCTCTCCAAAGTTAAGCAGGCAAAGTGTGTGTTTCTATAATTCATGTTGTGTTTGCCGAAAACAAACGTGTGCACACAGATAAGCAAACAGAGCTTTTCCTCCCAACGAGCTTAAGCAGATGACTTTGTTCATTTTGCATCAGCGGTGACTCAAATTCAAAGTGCTGCTGTCAGATTAAAAACCATGTATCAACAACAAACAGACGCTTTTATGAATTAAGAAGTCGTTATTAACGTGATATAATGCTTAACGTTTGAGGCTTTATTTAGGAGATAAACTCGCAGCAGACATTTCATATTATACGTTAGTTAATTCCTGAGTGAGAATGAAATACCAGACTTCCTTGAAATGTAATGTTTCAGAGGTATTATGATGAATGTGTTGTGTACCGTCAAGTGTTCAGTCAGTCATAATGTTTAGTCAATTATTGTATTGTCTCCCACTTCCTGTTTTCTTTTGACACTCAACTGTGTCTCCCGCGCTCATCAGCGCCGCCCCTGATTGTGGAGGCGTGTGGCGCAGTGGATAGAGCGTTGGTGTTCGGATCAAGGGAGCACAGGTTCAAACCCCACTGCAGTCAGCATGTCGTTGTGTCCCTGAGACACTTCACCCCAAAGTGCTCCTGTGGGGATTGTCCACAGTATTGAGTATGGAAGTCGCTTTGGATACAAGCATCTAACAAGTAACATGTAATGTAATGTAATGATTGTTTCCACCTGTGCCCAGTTACCTCTTGCTTAAATTCCTCAGTCTCCCCTTGTTTTTCGTCAGTTGGTCTTGTCCTGTCCTCATGCCAGTACTCTGCTCATCAGCGAATGCTTATCTTGTCTCAAGCCTGATTTATGCTCCTGAAACTTTTTGTAAGCTTTGTTCCTCACGTGGCGAGCGATTTTTGTTGTGCCTTATTGGAGCCTTTTTTGTCACCTCGTTAAGAGTGTTATTTTCTTTTTGTATACCTTTTTGGAAAATAAAGTATATTACTTGTACTTTACCTCTGGCTCCCGGGTCGTGCATTTGAGTCCTTTCCCCTTGTGTATCGATGGCTGATCATCCTTTAAAGATGGAGAGTTCATTGGCCGCTAAGAATTCAATGTTATTCAAATGAAAAGCTGTAGAAAATAACTTGGGTGGTGCTTTAATTGAAAGTTATTCTGGCTCCGAAAAGTTTTATTTTGATATCAGAAAAGCTTGCACATCTTCCATCAAAGACTATATATATATACTCTCATTAGTTCCTGCATGTGGATCTGTACATCGTTATGGATGCCAAGTTGTGATTGGATAATCGCTTTGTCGTTAAGCTGTGATTGGACGATCACTGCGTGGCGAATGGTAAATAATGAAGCCTGACCTTGAGATTGTTTATTATGCAAGAATCTGCAGAAGTTATAATAATTTGCACCACACTGGAGAGAGTCATTCATCACCCCAAATGCCACAGCATTAATATCTGTTTTATTTCCTCGATAATAAATATGTTTGTCTCGGGGAGTAGAAGGTGTAATTTAAAATAAATAACACCACTGTCTTACGTCTCGCTGTGGAAATCTTGTAAAAGTCTTCGTGAGAAACGGTGGGGGTGCAATGTCTGACTAACTTAAATATGATGTTAAAGAAATATATATGTTATAAAAAGTTATCTGACATCCAATCAGAGCTCCATGTTGGCTGCAGGGGAAATTAAACTGACTCAAGGTGTCAGCTTCACTCGTCTTCTTCAGGATTCAATTTTACACGGCCAATGAAATTTACTGCTATTTTTAGATAGCACATACACCGTATTTACCCATTTCCTTATGCAAATGAGTCCATTAAAACAGTTATGAGGGCGAAATCCATTACGCTCACGTTACAATGGCAAATATGCACGCTGCCGCTATTCAGGTCAAAGTTTTGGGTGGTGCGATTATGTCTTCGGAGCCATGGCTCTGCTGCGCTTTCATCACTCGCTCATTTGCCAACTTATAACACCCGCGATCATGCTGTTTATTTGCATATAAATAAAAGCACATCCATTTAAAATTGGGGTGCGAATTTAATCTTGAGGCAGGTTTATCTCCTATTATTTGTTGGGTGCAAAAACAGCCAATGCAACCGCTGCCTGCTCGTTATTTTTGCTATATTTAATTCATGTTTTTGTTTGGATGTTGGTTCCCAAAAAATGCTTTAACAGTGTGAATCATAACTGTGCCCAGGCTGGATGATTAGCACAGAAAGTAAGCCACAAAGTTAGGGTCTTATTCAGGCCAATCACATTTTAAACTTTGCTTTGTGTGCAGCCATCAAAATGCAGGCCATGCCCAACATAACCTCATCAGTGGAATAAAGAGCCCTTCGCTGTTATGTATCGCCTCCTTTAGCTTGTATTTAGCCATTCAAGAAGGAAAGGTCAGCACTAATCACGGCGTCATTCTGGCTTTCCATCTTCCTCATGACGGCGGAGAATTATGCATCAAATCGCACTCAAAGACACTGCGAGCATATTAAATCTGGATCACATCGGATTATCCGAAAGGCCGTGGCATATTTTGAACACCATTTGCTGTCCAGAGTGCAGAAGAAATGCATCAGAGGAATAAAAGCGTGGGGATGGTACACAAAGCCAAAAGAGGACGCATGCTGCTTGCATTTGTTAACAAAATCCACAGCGATGCTCCTGCAGAACTTCATGATTATTTATGAAAGGCTCCCAGCCTCTTTCCGCTGCTCTGTCTTCTGCACAACAAGGTGAATAACCTCTGAGTTTACTGTAAGCCGGGAAGGAGACAGGTACCGCCGGCTCTTTCTTCTGCTGTCAAGTACATCTGTGCTTCAGTTTGTTTTTGATTCTCCGCTGCCTTTGTGAGACAGAGACATTGAAGCAGCATCTGTTGCATACTAATGCCAGTGGTGGGCGGCTGCCGCGTGCAACAAAGCTAACTAAACTGATTTAAAACCAAACAGACGGGAAGGTTAAGAATCTGCTTTCTGATGCAGTACTTAAGGGGCTGAATTAGCTGATTTATTACAGCAAGTGGAGCAACAAATCATCTGTCATTTCATGTAGAAGTAACAACACAACTGTCTGTATTTTTTCGTGTATAATTGAGACTAAATTATAACAATTTAGATGACAGATACACAAAGTATATGTTTACATGTTGGGTACCAAGGACATGCTTAATGGGTATGGAAAAGGGAAGAAGCACGGAGAATACAAAGTGAACCAGTCTGTGTTTAGGAAGAGGACTTTAGCATTGTCATTTCTAACTGTATATCTTACTTTTAAAGCAGTGTTTCCTTATCCTCGTCTTGTTACCCAGCAACTGAAGTTAAATTTCCACTTATTGAAAAGGAAGTGAGCCACTTGTTTCCGATGGGAAGTTGCGGGTGAAGAGAATATTATCGACGTGATAGAATGAAATAGAAAAGCATAACACGAGGGTTAGCGTCTCGGTACTACAAAGGCGGTTTCTTCTGTGTTTACTTTCAACCAGACGGAACAAAGTAAGTGTGTGTGTGTGTGTGTGTGTGTGTGTGTGTGTGTGTGTGTGTGTGTGTGTGTGTGTGTGTGTGTGTGTGTGTGTGTGTGTGTGTGTGTGTGTGTGTGTGGGCTTTCCTCACCCGTGGGCATTTGAAATCTCTTCATGGAGACACAAACACACTCCACTGAACTTTCTAACTCTAGCCAGGCATTGAATCATGGTTGGTGAAGTCTGTGAATAGATTTAAGGAGCCACAATCTGCAATTAATATTTAATGTGCTGCACACAAGTCCCTTTTCTCAGCATGCTGTCGGCAGAGGATGTCCCACCCGCAGTCAATCAAACGCAAAGAGAATGAGAGCTAAATTCAACACATTGTGCATCAATTTCTACAAAGTTGAATCGAAAACTTGTACTTGGATGTAAGTAAGAATTCTGTAGATTTTTTCCATAAAATGCCACAAATTATTTATCAAACCACATCCCACGCAACAAAGTCCATTCCCTATGTGTTGTTTGTGATTTATTATAATTACCCAGCACTATAAGGGCTCTTATTACAATTAAAACCACACATGTAACTTTGTGTTTTCACCCATAGGCGATACACAACAGCATACATATAATAATACATTTCCCTTCATTGCTGTCAAACTTATATATTCAGTTTAATATTTAATATTCCATCCCTCACATACTTATGTATATATAATAACTTGCTTTTATAATTGTTAATTTGTCAATTCAACATGTATATTTTCTACTTTCTTGTTTATTTCATGTCTGCTGCAACACAAACATTCCCCAAATCTTATCCTATCTTATCTCTAACAAGTGTTATTATTATTATTTGTTCATCTTGAGCTTTAGCACGTGTGTCGTTTGCTAAGATAAAATGATCTTTAACGAGACAAACAACAGGAGAGAGCGAGGGGCCGGCAGCCTTGTTACAATTCTGCCAACAAACTCCTCCGCCTCTCTCTCTAATGAACCTGCTGCATATTAATCCCTATCACTAATGAGGCCATTCAGAATGATAAGCTTCCCCAGCATTCGCTAATGAACACATGCTAAAGCTGCCTGGGCCTCGGCGTAAATCACACAGCAGCACCTGTGACTTTACGTCAGCAACACAAACAAATCACAGACCGATATGATGTGTGCACGACGAACTTCTTACCGTTTACTGCACGACAAACTTCTTGCCTTTTACTCCAGGGTATACAGATGGAGCATCTTATTTCAGACAGTTTGAAACGCGAGGGTCGTGATTGGGTCGTGATTGGTCCGTGATCGGCCCGTGATCGGTTCGTGGTGAAGAGCCGGCCCCCAGTCTGACTTGATACCGCCGTAATCTCATATGCATAGCCAGATTCATTCACTGTGCTGTGGAGTTTTAAATAAGTGTTTCCTTTACAAGAGAGCACAATGTGCCTCTGGAAAAAAGCAAGGTCACGGTTAGTTTATAGCAGTGTGTGTGGTACTGTTGAAGGAACGACAGTCTATATAAGATACAAATCTGCTCTAAAGTGAGATGCAAACTTTAGTAAGCGTTACTGAACTACACCACTAACACTATTGTAACTTGTTAAGCAAGATGCATTTCATATTTATTATTATTAGGGCTGCATTATGTATTGTGTCAGCGCAATGTCCACAATTAAGGTAACAGGGTATAAGCAGGAATCCTGAAGTCACATGTAAAACCTTTTAAGACCCTTTTTAAGACCCTTTCCATACATTTTAAGACCTCATCGCCACTTTGAGTTCTAACCGGTTACATTGGCGACACACTTTACCTCACATTGACTATATACAGTATTGATTGTCCTTCCTCCTTATCTTCCAACCATTTGGACGCAGACTTGCATTTCCCCATAACGATGTTGTTTAACAACCGGCGTAAACGGACCTTCGCGCGCTATCAAGCAGTGAGCGTGCGATGTCCTGTTCAGATGACGTCAAATCCAACGGGATGCCATAAATAAACTACACAGAATCACACTACACACCTACGCAATGATTACATTCAGGCAGACTGTAGAATACAACCTCTTTGGACCATTTATATACTTATTGAAAACAAGCTACAAAATGTTGGAAAATGCCGTTTAATACTTTTTAATAGCCTTCATTCTCGCTAAATTGATTTATCAACTTTTAATACTTTTTAAGACCCCGCGGACACCCTGTACTCATGTAGCTTGAAAGATAGACTGTCGCTTATATATTAGATTAGGTGCACACAAATGACAGAAGAACATTCTGTGTTTTCTTGCTAGAAAGACGTTTGTTTGGTAGAAAAGTAGTCCCAGTATTGAATAGCTAGCAGCTCTAACCTTTCACTTAGGCGTTCACAATATTCAAATCAAAAATTGTTTAAGGAGCCCTTTTATGCTTTTTTGGGTTTCTGTGCATGTCAATGGTCTGCAGAGGCTCTGGTTTCAGACAGAGGGTGAAAAGAGGTGCTGCAGCACAGGCAGTATGAGAAAAATAAAGAGCTTTTTGAACATTAGAGGCACTAAATAGAAACCTGAGAATGAGCAGAATAGGGCGTCTTTGAGGTGTGTTAGTAATACTGTGTCTACTTATAGTTAAATATACAACTATAAACTGAGAAGTACTGCTTTGTTCAGCAACAGCAGACTATCAGGCGTCACTGATCTCACTCAAATGTCCGGTGAAATCTATAACATCAGTTTATTAACCAGTGGGACATGTCCCTCAGCATGGCCGTACACTTTAATCAAAGTGTCTCCAAACAGGATATTCTACATGCAGCTTATTGCTTTTTTAACTTGTGTCAAAGGAGCTGATGTGTTTGTGACAACCTGTCAACCTCTGCCACTTCCACACATTACAGATGCAGCTGGTAACACTCGGGCTGTGGAGGTGTGTGTGTGTGTGTATGTGTATGTGTATGTGTATGTGTATGTGTATGTGTGTGTGTGTGTGTGTGTGTGTGTGTGTGTGTGTGAGTATGATATAGTGTGGAGCAAAGTGTGTCTCTGCAGCCCATCTGCTCGAAGCCTCCCCCGTATTTCTGGTGTTTAAAGGTCTCCTATCATGCAAAATGCACTTTTTAATGTCTTATATACTTCAACATGTGTCCCCGGTGTGTGTAGGAGACTCACAAAGTGTCGGAAAACAAAACCTTCTCTCTTTTCCTCCGTACCCACATCTCTAAAAACGGGGGAACAACGGAGCTGATAAAGATTTGCTGCCGATATGACGTAATATCTGAAATGTGGGCGGGCTTTAGACCCACGGCCCTATCAGAAACATTGCTGTCAGAAACAATGCGCGACGTGTTTTGGAAGTAATATGTTCTGTGTTTACATTAGCATCGCTAACACTCAGAGCTAACCTGTACTGGAGAGAGTATGTGTAAAGAAGCAGGACATAAAAAGGTACTGTCCTTGTGAGAGAAAAAGCATTTGAGCTCCATACTGTTTCAGAAATAATCCTTGATGTGGTTTTAAACATGATCTTTTTTTTTTTTAAAGCTACTGACCCAGAATCAGCACTTTAGTAACAGGGCTGAAATAGAGATCTTAGTGGTATTGGTATTTTGAGCAAAACACTTCAAAGACATGTTCTTTATATATTTGTATATATCTGAGACATGTAATATATGCCTAAAAATAGAATAATAGGAGACCTTTAAGTCTCAGTGCACAGCTTCCACATCCACAGGACTCATGCCACGGGGCTAAGTTGAAGGATTTCCCACCAGGTGCACATGTTTGGCATCAACCTGCTCTTTTATGGGAAAGTCAAAGAAGTCAAACACAGAGGGAGCAACACCAAAAGTGCCGTGTTTGGACAGACTTTGAAGACTGGCAGCCACTGTCTGCTTCCTTTTTCTGCACACAAATCAACTCTGAGAAAGTCTTTCTGACACAAATGGACATATTTTCGAAGGGGAAAACATTTGTAATTATTTCCATTTTGACGCACCATAGTGTCCACCATCTGTGTGTTTTTAAAGGATGCCTAATGGGAGACCTTAAAAAGCATCCCTGCTCCACTTCATTTTGGCCGATCGTAAACCAGAAAGCACTCAGAGCAGCAGATGAGAACATCCTGTTAGAGGTGTCACTCCAAAACTTTGTGAGAGGCAGAAATGCCAGATTGCAAAATACTGGAAGAGAAAGAAAAATGCCAGAAACGACACAGACGTCAATGTCATCCAACAGAAGCTGAGACTCTGCAACACAAGAGTACTTCTTAGCCGTAGAGGGCAGTGCATGCTGACATTGAGAAGTATTTATGAGCTCAAAAAAGAAATAGAAGTAGAATGTGTGTATTTCAGTGTGTGTGTTTTGCCGCCAGACATCTGATACTGGACAAGGTCTATGTTCAATGTTATAACGTTCATAACTAAGAAAAGCTGTATCTCAGATCTGACTAATGAAGCTGTTTGTTTGCTCTGATCTTTGTCAGTCTCGATATCGAATTTGTCAAAGTCAGAGGAACAGAACACACATAATGTGAACATACCAAATGTCCATAAGCTAGCAAAGGCTAAGCACCTAAAGCTAGGGATATAATGTGTAGTATTTGAAATATAAATCACTCCTACTGTGCAATTAGATTTATGATTTAGGTGCAGGTTTGAGTGATACAATGCTTCATAGCAAAGCGTAAGCCTTCTCAGCTGCAATCAGGGGCAGACTGGCCGGTACTGAAGTGGGCCGGACGATGTGGGTCGTTCGGATAAGTCACTAGCACCCCCCCCGTCCCCCGTCGACAATTTACTAGCGGTAAGTGGTCGAGAGTCCCAGGCTGATTTGTAGTCCCAGTCCGCCCCAGGCTGCAATGAATTCTTCAATATTTCTAAATTATTTACCAACAACAGAAAGTATGCATCGCCAGTCTCTGCCGCCACTCGCCTGCTTCTGACATTTCGGTCAGGCCATGTCTCAGCAAATGAAACAGTCAATCCCTAATATTACACCCTCTGCCAAGTTCAATAACGTTCTCAAAAGGCTCCAATAATCCTGCAGGTCATTATTAGAAGAAACAGACACTGACCTATCTGCTAAAGAAACCAAATGTCAGTAGATATTGTGCTCATGTGGAGTTATTTCTGCCACAACGTTCAGCGTTAAAGCCGCTCGGTGAGATGTGATTTATTTGATACTTTGACATTTTGAAGCTCCTCTGATAAAATGAGGAATTTTAATAAGGTTACCGTAGCTACTTTTGTGGAAATAAAGGATAAGAGGAACCCTCAGTGAGTCTGGCAGAAACAAATAAACAACTAAAATGCAAAATGCCAACAGAAAAATGCAGCAGATAAGGTGGTGAACTTAATTTTTCATTTGGCTGATAACACACACACACACACATAAAAGTATTATTTGTGTTCTGCAGCGAGAGGCATTTACACGCATCAACAAGCGTGGTACACTGCTGGTACGCGAGGTGAATCTGAAATAGACTCACAGCCACTTTTAGCTCACTGTGCCTAAAGCTTTTTCCGAAAGCATTCGACTTCCTCTTCGCTGGCGTTGAGATTTTGCAAAAACATAAAGCCGGATGCACTCGCCAAATAGTCGTCGAACGCATTATGGTCCTCTTCAGCGGCTCTGCCTTTCCTGAAAACACACCTACGTCCTCGTATCACTCTTTCAAAGTCAATCGTTGGTTTTGGTGTTAATGCATCACGGAGGAGGGGGAAAGGTGTCCGTGTGAAAGTAGGCCATTGGGAAGACTGATGGATAGCATTACGCCAAACGGGCCATTATGAGAGAGCCGTGGATCATAAACAAATGACATAACGATCAGGAGGTGGTGTAGGAGTGGAGGGGAAGATGGGTACTCTATCTGGCTACACTAAACGCAGCGTTAACGCGTTCCACTTATGATAAATCAACGAGGCACTGAAGGGAGGCCAAGCCAGTCCACTACATGTGCTCTTAAACACCAAAAACAGTCCGTCAGTGCTCCACTTCTTTGTCTCATTTACTTTTACAGAAACACAATGCTCTTCCTCCGTCTTTGTAGCAGCAGTTAAAAAGCGCCGGAGCGTCTCGGTCACCGTGATCTATGTTGATGACACTGACTTCAAGCACCTACAGTCCCGAAAACTCCTTCTGCAGTGACCTTAGTCATAACCCGGTTGCACGCCGCTGGCTCCCATAGATACCATCATTTATCACAAAGCACCCCGCTCAAATTGGCCGTCTGACAATGACTTCCACATCACAAATTAGCGAGTCAACAACTGCATACGTACGGATATATACAAGTTGTAATTATCAGCAGGGAGGGAAGGACGGTTATTAATCATATCAATGGGTCGTTGAAGGGACCGTCCCATTACCTCAAGGGTTAGGAGTCTTCACAAGGTGCCCTAAAGCACGATAAACTATCTAGACGTCCCACTTTTCTCTGCAGGGGCATGCACCAATTTAAATACTGAGATGGCTGAAGTACACACATTCTTTACTCAAGTAGAAGTACAGATACTCGTGTTTAAAAATACTCTGGTAAATGTAGAAGTACTGACTCTTTGCTCAAGTAAAAGTAAAGAACTTTGAAATGTACTTCAGTAAAAAGTACCCATAGCTAGCAGCTGTTTTAAAGAGTACCTGACCTCCCTTTATATTAATAGAACAATAATGTCATTGTTAGCTAATGAATGTTTCCATGCTGAACAACGGCAACATGACAACGTTTTCATTGGTCCCTCTTCTTTAGAGAAGACCAGGAAATGATGGATACACGGATCGTGTTCAAATCAATAGGCACGCAATGACTCTAAATAATAATGATCACGCCACCAAACACACATTCAAACTAAAGGAACCAGCCTGTTTGGGAAATGTGAGAAGTAGAAAGTACAGGTATTTGGGTTCAACATGTAAGAAGTAGAAAGTACAGGTATTTGGGTTCAACATGTGAGAAGTAGAAAGTACAGGTATTTGTGTTCATCATGTAAGAAGTAGAAAGTACAGGTATTTGAGTTCAACATGTAAGAAGTAGAAAGTACAGGTATTTGTGTTCAACATGTAAGAAGTAGAAAGTACAGGTATTTGGGTTCACCATGTAAGAAGTAGAAAGTACAGGTATTTGGGTTCAACATGTAAGAAGTAGAAAGTACAGGTATTTGGGTTCAACATGTAAGAAGTAGAAAGTACAGGTATTTGGGTTCAACATGTAAGAAGTAGAAAGTACAGGTATTTGTGTTCAACATGTAAGAAGTAGAAAGTACAGGTATTTGGGTTCAACATGTAAGAAGTAGAAAGTACAGGTATTTGTGTTCAAAATGTAAAAGTAAAACGTCGTCAGAAAAATAAGTAGTGGAGTAAAGTACTGATACCAGGAAAATATACTTAAGTACAGTAACGAAGTATTTGTACTCCACCACTTCCCACCTCTGCTTAAAAACGTAATAAAACTATGATGCAGGACCTCAAAATAAAGCAATATATCTCAACTCCTGCATCCTCTTCATGTTCATATTGTAAATTAGTGGTGCATATTAACAGCATTTTAATCAAATGACCGATGAAACACACTGTTGGTGATGCATTTTTGATTAAAGTATCAATTAAATGTAATATAAGTGGCCGAAATTAATCAGGCTCATTTTGCAATCAATTCGAGGACTCCACTTACATCATTTTTAGTGCATCATCCATTAGGTGTTTAAAGCGCTACCCCTCCTTAAGCATCGTTCCTGTTTTGAAGTCACACCACTTCATATATTAGGAGTGATTTAGGTTTATTTCCTCTTGAAATCTAGTTCAGTAACTCACGTGTTTCTTTAACATGTTTATTAGAAGCAGCATACAGTTGAGTTTGGCGTCTAGGCTCGGGCCTCATCACTCCACAGATATACATAGCACGATGAGTGATGATTAAATAACTAACCCCCCCGAGCCTACAGGTGGAAGCTGGGGTGGAAGCTGGGGTGGAAGCTGGGGTGGAAGCTGGGGTGGTGGTGGGGTGGAAGCTGGGGTGGAAGCTGGGGTGGTGGTGGGGTGGTGGTGGGGTGGAAGCTGGGGTGGAAGCTGGGGTGGAAGCTGGGGTGGTGGTGGGGTGGAAGCTGGGGTGGAAGCTGGGGTGGAAGCTGGGGTGGTGGTGGGGTGGAAGCTGGGGTGGAAGCTGGGGTGGAAGCTGGGGTGGTGGTGGGGTGGAATCTGGGGTGGAAGCTGGGGTGGTGGTGGGGTGGAAGCTGGGGTGGAAGCTGGGGTGGAAGCTGGGGTGGTGGTGGGGTGGAAGCTGGGGTGGAAGCTGGGGTGGAAGCTGGGGTGGTGGTGGGGTGGAAGCTGGGGTGGAAGCTGGGGTGGAAGCTGGGGTGGTAGTGGGGTGGAATCTGGGGTGGAAGCTGGGGTGGTGGTGGGGTGGTGGTGGGGTGGAAGCTGGGGTGGAAGCTGGGTGGAAGCTGGGGTGGAAGCTGGGGTGGTGGTGGGGGTGGAAGCTGGGGTGGAAGCTGGGGTGGAAGCTGGGGTGGTGGTGGGGTGGAAGCTGGGGTGGAAGCTGGGGTGGAAGCTGGGGTGGAAGCTGGGGTGGTGGTGGGGTGGTGGTGGGGTGGAAGCTGGGGTGGTGGTGGGGTGGTGCTGGGGTGGTGGTGGGGTGGTGCTGGGGTGGAAGCTGGGGTGGTGGTGGGGTGGAAGCTGGGGTGGAAGCTGGGGTGGAAGCTGGGGTGGAAGCTGGGGTGGTGGTGGGGTGGAAGCTGGGGTGGAAGCTGGGGTGGTGGTGGGGTGGTAGCTGGGGTGGTGGTGGGGTGGTGCTGGGGTGGAAGCTGGGGTGGAAGCTGGGGTGGAAGCTGGGGTGGAAGCTGGGGGTGGTGGTGGGGTGGTGCTGGGGTGGTGGTGGGGTGGTGCTGGGGTGAAGCTGGGGTGGTGGTGGGGTGGAAGCTGGGGTGGAAGCTGGGGTGGTGGTGGGGTGGTGGTGGGGTGGAAGCTGGGGTGGAAGCTGGGGTGGAAGCTGGGGTGGTGGTGGGGTGGAAGCTGGGGTGGAAGCTGGGGTGGAAGCTGGGGTGGTGGTGGGGTGGAAGCTGGGGTGGAAGCTGGGGTGGAAGCTGGGGTGGTGGTGGGGTGGAATCTGGGGTGGAAGCTGGGGTGGTGGTGGGGTGGTGGTGGGGGTGGAAGCTGGGGTGGAAGCTGGGGTGGAAGCTGGGGTGGTGGTGGGGTGGAAGCTGGGGTGGAAGCTGGGGTGGAAGCTGGGGTGGTGGTGGGGTGGAAGCTGGGGTGGAAGCTGGGGTGGAAGCTGGGGTGGTGGTGGGGTGGAATCTGGGGTGGAAGCTGGGGTGGTGGTGGGGTGGTGGTGGGGTGGAAGCTGGGGTGGAAGCTGGGGTGGAAGCTGGGGTGGTGGTGGGGTGGAAGCTGGGGTGGAAGCTGGGGTGGAAGCTGGGGTGGTGGTGGGGTGGAAGCTGGGGTGGAAGCTGGGGTGGAAGCCGGGGTGGGAAGCTGGGTGGAAGCTGGGGTGGTGGTGGGGTGGTGGGGGGGTGGAAGCTGGGGTGGTGGTGGGGTGGTGCTGGGGTGGTGGTGGGGTGGTGCTGGGGGGGAAGCTGGGGTGGATGGTGGGGTGGAAGCTGGGGTGGAAGCTGGGGTGGAAGCTGGGGTGGAAGCTGGGGGTGGTGTGGGGTGGAAGCTGGGGTGGAAGCTGGGGTGGTGGTGGGGTGGTAGCTGGGGTGGTGGTGGGGTGGTGCTGGGGTGGAAGCTGGGGTGGAAGCTGGGGTGGAAGCTGGGGTGGTGGTGGGGTGGTGCTGGGGTGGTGGTGGGGTGGTGCTGGGGTGGAAGCTGGGGTGGTGCTGGGGTGGAAGCTGGGGTGGAAGCTGGGGTGGAAGCTGGGGTGGAAGCTGGGGTGGAAGCTGGGGTGGAAGCTGGGGTGGAAGCTGGGGTGGTGCTGGGGTGGAAGCTGGGGTGGTGCTGGGGTGGAAGCTGGGGTGGTGCTGGGGTGGAAGCTGGGGTGGAAGCTGGGGTGGAAGCTGGGGTGGTGGTGGGGTGGAAGCTGGGGTGGAAGCTGGGGTGGTGCTGGGGCGGTGGTGGTGGGGCAGGCAAGCAGCAGCGACGTAGAGTAGCTGCAGCAATAGCAGCAGCAAGCCATGCATGGAGAGAGATCAGGTTCAATAGAGCGGCATATTAAGGAGACTCTGGCCGTTTCTCAATGTCGAGTAAACCTGCTGCAGAGCCACTATTTCAAGTATACTACGTCATCGAGTGGCGCCGAACGCTGGGCATTTAACATGCATTTAAACAGTCCTTCGGCGCCACTCGATGACGTAGTATACTTGAAACAGTGGCTCTGCAGCAGGTATACTCGACATTGAGAAACGGCCTGTGTTTGGTTGGTTGTAGAGTAGCAAGGGGCGTTATGTATGAATGCAGCATGACTGCTCGAGTTGACTGCCTGAACTAGCTCGCAGGCTTCGCCCCATATCATTTCTTCATAAATTAAAGTCCCTAATGAGTTAATCAGAGACTGTTTAATCAAAAGGCTTCAGACCTCTTTCGTTAGACAGTACCATCTTTTATTGTTAAGTGTTTGAGAAGCAGTCAAAGTACACACTTCTTTCTGTCTGTCAATCAAAGCTACACCCAAGAAAAAGAGACATTTCCGACTAAAACAACTGCACCGCGCTTCATATCCGCTTTGGAAATGGCGGAGCAAATGCCAAATTAGTTCAATTAATACTTGATTTGAATACTAATTTGAGAAAATACTATGAAGGAGGGCCATTATTAATGTACTTTAGCTCCATTTCCAAGTCCTCTATGAGCTTTTAAAATGAGTCACAGTTGAAGTTTAAGCGTCTTTCCTTAAAGTCCAATACTGACAGGACTCTGAGTTCATTCCTCACTTTTCTGTCCTCTTGCAGTCACGGCCAATCATTCCTCGTTGAAAGGAATGTCAGAAACATGCATCCGGCTGCCAGTAGCCTAGATTTTGTGCCAATGTTCGATATTTGTCTCCGACTTCACACCGAAAACTTTTGACGGTTTCTCTGAAATGTTTTTGGCTTCTTGGCAGGACGGAGGAGGAGCGAGCTGAAATCCAAACTAATTAAAGTGATTGATGAGCTCTCTTGGCGGCAGAGCGACTCACGTCCCGGCTATTCTGCGGCGGGACAAACGGTGGAATACATTAGCGAGTTTAAAAGCAGAACTAATTTATTATAACATCATTAGACGGCTAAATTACTTCATACATGTGGAAAGGGAGCACATTTCTCTTATTTTTTTTCCACCGTGAATCCATCAGAAACTACTTGCTTGATCTGAATCAAAAAATCCTTTTATAAAGAGACGCCGCCTCCACATGACAACGATCTAAAGGTGTTTGGATATAAATATGTCTGAGAGGGATAAAGAAAGGTCACAATTATTATATATGACATTTACAGGATCCAGGTTGCATTGCTTTATATGAGTGATGTTGGGGAAATATGTTCCAAGGTCCATAACTGTGACCCAGTGTATCAGTTCATGTCCTGACTGAGCACACGCACCTGTGACCTTGAATGATGAATTAAGATGACATAAGAGTCCAATTAAAAAAGTTGCTTAGGCTTAAAAAAAACATCTCCTTGGACGATTAGCCCTACTCTGACTGCTGATATCACTGTACCTTTATCTGATCTTATTTAGGTCTAAAAGTTGTGTTTCAACGGAGGAACAACTAAAGAAACTGGTATCTCTAACAATGTGCATATTAGTGTCGCGCAATACATCGTTATAGTGACATTAGAGAAGATATTGGATTAGATTTAGCATATTTGAATGCAGTAATATGGCATTGTAAGTTAAAGTGGACCTATCATGCTATATTTGAATAATATAGTGTAGGACCATACCTATATAAGGCATATTTATACTTTTTTTTTTTCAAAATACCAAACAGATCATGCATTTTAGCCATGCCTCATTTCGCTCAATTTGAAAAATGTTAGCTCTGTTTTTGCAAGGGCAGATTCAGTGAGAACAGCACCACCTACAGGCCTGGCATATGTACTACAACGTCTCCAGTGCTTTCAAACGGCAATGGCCGTGGCTGTCTCCTCCTGATTGGTGGAGTTGGCCCAATAGCCGTAGCGCCACCGTCCTGACGTCAGGACAGTGTTCAAATCTGGATCAGTTTTTATCAGATCCGTTGCAGCCCCTTTTTTAGAGATTTGGGTATGGAGGAAAATAGAGAGGGTTGTGTTTTCTGACACTTGGTGAGTTCCCTGGAACACCGGGGACACATATTCATGTAGAAAAGACGTACAAAAGTGCATTTTGCATGATAGGTCCCCTTTAAGTTAGGACATGTTATGAACACAGACAGTTAGCTGTTCTGGTAATTGCCAATTAGTCATTAAAACATGTCGTAAATATGTTGTGAAAGCATCTATAGTCAACCTCACGATATCGTTGCAGTATGGATAGAGGTATTTGTTAATCAAATATCAAGATATGTGATTGTCTTCCACGACACCCAGCTCTAGTTTATATGACAATGTAAGTATTGTTTTTGAGAGAGGCTTGAGAAATTATATGTTATTTGTTTTAATGCCTCGGGTGTTTGGTCACTTTCTGAATTACACAAATGTGAAGCAGAGTGCTCCTACGTTTGGATTTAAACACCGGTTACAAGCAGGACCGCCCTTAACAAAAATACTTCAATTCACATGCATTCGATACACAAATTGTCAGTGTGGCCGATCCTGTGATTTGATTGAAATTGCTTTGGCATCAGATTGGCAATTACAACGAGTGTGTGATGATTACAGCGATCGCTTTCAAAATGACCATCGCTGAATGTGCTGTCACTCTGGAACATTTCATTAAACCAATCAGAGAGTAATGTGTGCCTCTCGACTCCAATCACAACCTCTTTATCTAAGCATAAAGCCGTGTTGTGGGTAAAGATTTCTGTTAGTATTTGATCATGCACTACTTCACATTTTAAATACAGAATATATGCCCTATGCTTATTTCTCCATCAAGTGTTTGGACAAAACTAAATACAGGGGTGGCAACAATCCACTAACCTAGTGTGTCTAACAGTAGTTACCTACGTGATGAGAATGTGAAGGGTACCCCAGACGTACCTACTTAACTCCTCCACCTCCCAACACACACACACACATTCACAAAGGTCAGAGAACAGAGTCCACAGTAGAATCAGCAACTAAACAAAACAGTCAAACACAGGGGCCGTTTCTCAATCTCAAGGAAACTGGCTTCCAAGCCAATATTTCAAGGATGCTACGTCATCGAGTGCCGCCGAAGGACTGTTCCAATGTCCAGTATACTTGGAATTCCACAGAGGCCGCATCCTTGGTTTGGGGGAAATTTCAAGGCTGCACATGGGTAGACTTCGCGTCCTTAAAATCCCCACAATGCTTTGCGCACGGACCAATTTCCCCAAATCTGTGGCGGAAAATGTAAGGCGGGGCCTCTCATATGACGCACACCTGCACACTTGCTAGCCTGTTCCACTCTTCGTTTTCCGAATGCCAGGAAGGATTCTTGCCTAGCTTCTGAAGGAAGTGACTCGGAAGACATGTGCTACCAAGCAAGCGTACTCGCGATTGAGAAACACCCAGAGAATGTTTCTCAATGTCGAGGAAGGCTGCTCCAGAGCCACTATTTCAAGCATAATACGTCATTGAGTGCCGCCGAAGGACTGTTCCAATGTCCAGCATACTTGGAATTCTACCGAGGCTGGCGTACGTACATTTCGAGGCTGCACATGTGTAGACTCCGCGGTCTTAAAATCCCCACAATGCTTTGCGCACGGACCAATTTCCAAATCTTTGGCGGAAATCGTGCTCCATGTAAGGCGGGGCCTCGCATATGACGCACACCTGCACACCTGTTAGCCTGTTCCACCATTCTTCGTGGAAGGATTCTTGCCTCGCTTCTGAAGCAAGTGACTCGGAAGACATGTGCTACCAAGCAAGCGTCCTCGACATTGAGAAACACCCCGAGAGAAGAGAGACAAGCAGGAGGGAAGGAGAACAACACAAGTACAGCCTGCCAGGCACGTAACAAACTTGAACTTCGAGTCACATCCAATCTTTGCCAACGTGTCTCTGAAAAAGATAAATAACCCAGGAAAATGTAAAATGTCACGGATCTCTTTAATGTGTACAGAGGGGAACAAATGAGAGATGAAATTGTCTGTCTTCAAACTACCAGTTAAAATCAGGAGGGACAGAAAAATCAATTATCTCTGGAGGTAGAGCAAAGTGGTAAAAATCCAATAAAGGGTTGTAAAAAGTTACAAAGAAAATGTGTTTTCCACTTTCTTTCTTCCTGTTGTGTCACCTTGACCCACTCACACAGCTAACAAGAGGACGCTATTTTGGTTGAATTCAACCCAAACTGCACGGACAGAAGGAATTTAAAGCTAGACGTACCAGGACTAGATTTTAAATTGTGCAAAGTTTTGTTAAATGTGCACACTTAGAAGTCTCTCTTCATCAAACTAGTGCTCTCCCCTGCCGTCTGCACAGATGTGAAAGCCATCCGCCGCACTGATTGGAAACGGAATAATATCATCGGTTAAATTAGCTGTTATTATTCGTGATGAGTCATTGAACACAAGCAGCACACATCATGGGAAGAGGGGCGTGATGGTCTGCAGGTTCACACAGAACGGTTATTTACAGTGAAGGAAACCTCAAAATGAAACGGGTCAGCAGACGACAATGAAGGAGTTAATCGTGCCAAGAAGTATATTGTATTTTACTCTATATAAATATATATGTCACGTGGTATTAAAGAGGACTTGAAACTAGAGAATGAGTACATGAAATCAGTAGGACTCGGTTAATAAATCAAGTGAGAAGTCGGGTCATTTTCTCATAGACTTCCATTCAATTAGACTCGTTTTTGCAACAAGGGTTAATCCCCCTGCTGGCCATTTTAAAGAATGCACGTTAAAGTTCCCTTTATAGACCTGGAGTTTGCCACTTATAGATATATATATCTAAGAATACGTGCATTCAGGCATATTACTGCGTCATTTGTACCAAATTAACGTGTGTATGACTCATTTCCAATCACGGCAGAAGTTTAAAATAAAGTCATGCAGTTTGACACGAGTCATTTAACGCTAATGGTACACGTCCGACAGACCTCCACATCTATACTGTAGCACGAGAGCGCTATTCTGGTGTCCTTTTTATTTGATTCACCAGGTAAAGTCTCTTTTAATATGAACCTTACAAAGTCAGGAGGGATACAAAAGTACACAGGAGTCTTTACGTGAGAAACAAAGAGCGTTATTCACTGTTTTTATTGTTCTAGAGCAGGGGTCTCCAACCTTTCTTCATCTGAGAGCTACTTTGAAAAAATGAAAGTGGCCAAGAGCTACTTGCATCACATCGCTTACATTTATTCACATAGCCCTCATCAGTTGAATTAAGCTACTTTTGTACACGTGTGAAATTGCAATACCTAAAGCTTATAAAAAATCTTAACTTCACATCAAGTTCCAAGAAAACGAACATTTCTCACATATTATTATGGCCCACATAATAAGTACATCACTTAACATTCACATAAGTGTCCTTAATCACCACCTTACAAGCATTTCACTCTTTTGTTAGTGAGATGAATGGCACTGGCAGTCCACCATACAGGGGTCTGCTGGAGTGTACCCACTTAGGTTCACTCTAATAGAGTAATTTAAATGTTCTTCAGTCAGTATTGTTCTGTATTTAGATTTCATTCAGAAAAAGCTGCTTCACAAAGGTATGTAGAACAGAACCAAATAAAGCAGACATTTTCAGTGCTGCTTGGTGAATGTTCTATAGTTTTCGGGGTCTACAAGGCTCCAGAAATGTTGTGAGTTTTGCTGAGACTTAAGCTGAACATGATTTTGGAGATCTCCACAGGATTGACACTGAACAGTTGTTCAGCCATCTTTTTCTTCTTCTTCTTCGTCTTGACATTAAATTATAAACCATAATAAATCAATTGTATAGGTCTAGCCTCCCTATATCTGTGTGTGAAAATGGTTCCATCCTCAAAAACAAAAACTTCTGCAGTCTAACTGCAGCTTCTAGCAACGGTCTTCTGTTAAAAATAAAACACTGAATGTCCTGAATGTGGCATCACACACATGACTTAAGTCTGAAAACAGCAGGAGTATTTACAACAGCATTATAAAAACAAAAATAGTGCATGTGGGTGCACACTTACATTCTCTGTCTTACTGTTACATAAATCCCATGAATGTATGAGATTAAGTTAGCTTCATCATATCTCAATCAGTGATTAAGTGAATAATAAAGTTTCTATCGGGTCACTATCAGCCTGTCACTCATTATATTCAGGGAGGGGGCGGGGTTTGGAGGAACGGAGAGGAGACGGTGATCGCGGAAGCTTTCCTCCTGCCTTCACAAACTTTACACAAGTATTTATCAACTGAAAATAGCAAGAGGACATTCATACTCTGCAATCCAAGACTTGATTAAATCCACCAAAAACCTGACATGACGATAACGAGTGTTTTTCAAAAAACACAAATCCCTCCCTGTGTGTCTCTGAGGCGCAGCGACAGGGCCTGATTCAGAGCGGGTCATTCTGCTGTTGGTTCTGGACTGGTGCTGGTGGAGAAAGCAGACTGCTCCGTGTGTGTTGTCGCTGTGCCGCTGTCACGTCTGTTCCTAGATCTCTACGTCACCGACCATTTGATATTCGTGTGACAGAAAACATTCTAAAATAAAAAAACGTTATTGTCCAGCCGCGGCCGAAAAATCAATAAGCAACCTTACTACGCTATAATCGATAATCGAGCTGCGAGCTACTGAAAAGCTGCCCGCGAGCTACCGGTAGCTCGCGATCGACGTGTTGGAGAGCCCTGTTCTAGAGTAAAAGAAGTACTCAGATCTTGTTCTTGAGTAAAAGTAGAAGTACTCAGATCTTGTTCTTGAGTAAAAGTAGAAGTACCAGAGTGTAGGAATACTCTGTTACAGTAAAAGTAGAAGTACTCGGATCTTGTACTTGAGTAAAAGTAGAAGTACTCAGATCGTGTACTTGAGTAAAAGTAGAAGTACTCAGGTATTGTACTTGAGTAAAAGTAGAAGTACCAGAGTGTAGGAATACTCTGTTACAGTAAAAGTAGAAGTACTCAGATCGTGTACTTGAGTAAAAGTAGAAGTACTCAGATCTTGTTCTTGAGTAAAAGTAGAAGTACTCAGATCTTGTACTTGAGTAAAAGTAGAAGTACCAGAGTGTAGGAATACTCTGTTACAGTAAAAGTCCTGCATTCAAAATGTTCCTCAAGTAAAAGTAGAAAAGTATTCTCATCAAAATATAGTGAAAGTAGCGACAGTAAAAGTAGTCATTGTGCAGATTGGTCCATTTCAGAATAATATATATGATATGTTTTATAATGATTGATCATGAAAGTGTTCTCAAAGCTGGTAAAGGTGCAGCTAGTTTGAATGACTTTGCATACTGCAGGGTAGCTTGTGGATTTACTCCAGGTGGAACTAAAGTATTGAATATTTCACATTAAACCTGCCTAGTAACTAAAGGTATTGAATGTCAGTTTCTCTGCTTGTGTGTATATTTTCCCAGCTTTGACCTAAAGAGCTATCAGCGTCAGTTTTGACCAAATGGCCAAGTAGCCACGAAATGATCTATGGCATCGGGGATCGTTATAATCTATCGACATCCATCATTCTTTGTTTCCGTTTCCATCTGCCGAGCTTAATATGTTGCCGTCCAAAATGTCATGATTAATCTGCCCAGTTCAACAGAGCGCTGACCTTTCCTTTATACTTTTGAGGCCACTTTCACACCGGATTTGCAGCAGATTTCATCCGCTTCTTTCCTGTTTTCTGTCACACATTGGTTTTTTATTACCGAGGCTGGATTGGATTTGAAATGTTTCAAAACGAACTTCTGGTTGGCAGCTTCACGGGGGTTTGATCAATAAATCAACGGGAGAAATGCAACCCAGATGCATTTAGCACAGAAAAACTAACATTTGCACAACACACATTTATCACAATATAAATCCTTGGTGCAAACAGAAGAAGGGGAAATTCATGTCTTAGCAAACACATACACTAACATGACTTGTTGTGTACTTTCTATTGTATGTATTTATATTTAAAACCTCAGTACAGTATGCTGTTTTTTTGTGTCAGACACACAATGTACTTTACAAGGCTGTACTGTATCTTATTATATGTTCTCTACAGGAGGATATATGAGTTTATCCAGATTGAACTCCATTACCTCTCTTAAGATGCTCTGAACGTCTGCTGTGCAACCTTGGAAGTATTCTTTTTGAAAAGCATGAATAGTATTTAAAAGACAGAAGCCACCTCGTTATGTTTCAAATACTGTGTAGTACTCAGATCTTGTACTTGAGTAAAAGTAGAAGTACTCAGATCTTGTACTTGAGAAAAAGTAGAAGTACTCAGATCTTGTAGTAAAAGTAGAAGTACTCAGATGTTGTACTTGAGTAAAAGAACTCCGTTACCTCTCTTAAGATGCTCTGAACGTCTGCTGTGCAACCTTGGAAGTATTCTTTTTAAAAAGCATGAATAGTATTTAAAACACAGAAGCCACTTGGTTGTGTTTTAAAAACTGTATAGTTATAGTTATATATTCTGTATTATACATTTCAGCTCGTGTTTTCCAAGAGCTTGGAAACGAGGTGTAAACGCGGCCTTCTGTCGTACTTCAAATTGCATAAAGTGGAACATCGGTTTTGATAAAGAACAGAAAATCATAATTGAAGTTTATAATTGATCTGATTTACATGAGAGGCCTCTTTGCTTTATATGACTGCATTACTTCACCTTACTTTCCATCTGTTCATCCCTTTTTCACTACATTTCCATTCATGAATAATGACGTGCAGAAACACACCGCTCTTCTGCCAACTAAACTGCGGATTAGTGTTTGAAATCATAAAGTGGCATTTTGTAAAACCAGGATAATACGGTCCTTTAAACCACTTGAGAAGAAAAGGCTTGCATACTTGCAGGTTCTGGATCTATACAACCAATCAATGCAAAGTAACGAGCTGTATTATCATAACACAAGAGCTGTTTGTAGGATTATGGATCTGCCAGCTTCATGTTATGTAAATCCAGTTCCTGCATGAACACGTCCTCCATCCAAGACAAACATGTGATATATTAAATTAGAAAAAGCTGGATTTGAGAGCTTAAGATTGTCTTTGAGTGAAGTGATCCCTGGTTTTACAGACACTAAACGCTGCTGTTTTATGTTTTTACATGACATGTCACTTGTTAGACGCTTTTATCCAAAGCGACTAACATACTCAATACTATGGGCAATCCCCACAGGAGCAGTTTGGGGTGAAGTGTCTCAGGGACACAACGACATGCTGACTGCAGTGGGGTTTGAACCTGTGACCCCCTGAACCGAACACCAACGCTCAACCCACTGCACCACACGCCTCCCACTTTTCATGTTTTAGCAGCAAGTGGTTCAGTTTTATTTGACGCAACATCACAAATCATATCTTGCATCTTGCAAAAATGTAAAAATCAAACGAGATGTTTCCCCACATTTCCAGTAAATTTCCAGTAGGTGTCCCTTTCTATCAGCTGTGCACCGTTATGGCGTAAATACAGCCTATCTACCAATTGGATCAAATATAAAAGTCAGCCGAATTAGTGTTGATACTGCAAGGAGACGTATTGTGTGAAAAGAAATGTAAGATGTTGTTTAATTGCTTATATATTTAAGATCCACGTCAAGTTTTCATTTTTGGCGGCAGTTCCTGTTTGTCTAGAAGTCTTCTCATCAGGGCTCTATACATAGAGTTAACTACGGCAGATATGTAATATTTAATGCCGCCGAAACGTGTATTACAATGCCGTTATGTGATGACTTTCAAAGAGAAAAGCAAGCACACTCGGAATAATGTATTATTTAATTGTGTTATACAGTCTATGGTTGCTACAGAGGATTGTGGGTAATGTTCGGCCATCCAAAACTCATAGAAAACGACTTGTTTCTCAGAATTGAAGGGAAAAATGTGACAAAAGCATTGTTCACACACTAAAACCTATCAATGTCGTTTAATTAAAGGTGGGGTAGGTAAGTTTGAGAAACCGGCTCGAGATACACTTTGTGTTATATTCCATGGAATGCTCTTAACATCCCGATAGCAATGAATATCTGAAGTGCTTTGACAAAAAATCCATAAAAAAATATCATCTGTGGAAGCCGTGGCGCTGTAAAAAGCACGACCAATCATCTGAGCCGGCCCGGCTAAAATAACTGGATGGCCTACCTGCCTGTCAGCCTTCCATCTGTGCACAAACTTATCTCGTGCCCTCATTGGTCATGTGTGCGTTTGTGTGTGTTGGAGGAGGGGCTCTGTGAGGAAGTGGCAGATTTTCTCCGGTTGTGTATTTTCTAATTCTTGCGCACTCGAGCCGGTTTCTCCAAAATTACCTACCCCACCTTTAACTGACTGTTGTTTTTTTAATTTTCCTTTATAAAAACCTGTTATAATATTCCAGCTATCTTGTTCATAATTGTAAAGTTGCTAAGCTAACATAAGCTACATTTCTGTGTCAAATCTCGTTATAAAATGAGATGCTTGTTTGATTTCACTAATATAGATTATGCTGTGTACGTCACCCTAAAACTACATCTTAAATTAGGCATTTTCCACAAGGTAGAGGTCAGTAATTATATAAGAAAAATGTGTGGATGACATGTTTGTTATTCACAGTGAGAGGGAACAGAAACAAAAGATGCCTGAATGACTGCCTGAACATCAGCAAATGATTTTATGGGAACGAAAATGAACCAAAAGATAAATGGGTTTTATTCAAACTCGCACAAAAAGGCGACAGTTCTCCCTGCAGATTATGTGACTCACCGAGAGCATTCAGAGGATAATATGTACTTCACGTCTGCATCATGGACATAAATAGGTGAAATAACCACGACATGAGAAGATTTAAAATTAGGGAGGAGGAGACATCGATGTAGGAAGTCAGATTCTTGCCTGAATCCCTAAAAAATACCTAGAAATTGCAACTTTTGGACATGAACCCATCACTGTTGAGTTATATGTTGAAAAGCACACAAAAATATCACTTTAATTGTTATTTTGTGTACAATAAATGTTAAAATTGATTTACCTGTAACATACATTTTACATTTAACTTCCTATTCTTGAAGTCATTGCGTTTTGAGAAATACTTTTTAGTATATTTAGTTTATTTGTGCAAGTTTAGTGCTTATAAATGTTCCTTGTTCGGCATAATGCCGTCACCTATAACTAATCACAACATGCCGTCATTTGTCACGTCTTTGTACACACGGTAAATTGGCTGCACTTAGACAGCACTTTTGTAGTTAAACAGAACAGAGCACTTCACAAAGCCCCGTCATTAATCCATTCATACACCGAGCCTGTCTCCTGGTAATTACGTTTATATACGAGTGATTTGTTTTCCAAAAGAACGCTCGGATGAGAAATGTAAGGGCTGTCTGGATTGTTTTTACAGAGTGAAGGTGGGACTACTTTTTCTCTATGTTGTGCAGAAGTTAGAGGTTATTGGATTAGAGAGTGGACATACTGTAAGGGTACACCTATATCTATTAATAGTATGTCCAACACTTCCGTGTGACATTTTAACTCCTTTAAAACCATTTAAATAGGAGAAAGTGGGATAAAAACACATTTAAATAGGAGAAAGTGGGATAAAAACACATTTAAATAGGAGAAAGTGGGATAAAAACACATTTAAATAGGAGAAAGTGGGATAAAAACACATTTAAATAGGAGAAAGTGGGATAAAAACACATTTAAATAGGAGAAAGTGGGATAAAAACACATTTAAATAGGAGAAAGTGGGATAAAAACACATTTAAATAGGAGAAAGTGGGATAAAAACACATTTAAATAGGAGAAAGTGGGATAAAAACACATTTAAATAGGAGAAAGTGGGATAAAAACACATTTAAATAGGAGAAAGTGGGATAAAAACACATTTAAATAGGAGAAAGGGGGATAAAAACACATTTAAATAGGAGAAAGTGGGATAAAAACACATTTAAATAGGAGAAAGTGGGATAAAAACACATCTAAATAGGAGAAAGTGGGATAAAAACACATTTAAATAGGAAAAAGTGGGATAAAAACACATTTAAATAGGAGAAAGTGGGATAAAAACACATTTAAATAGGAGAAAGTGGGATAAAAATACATTTAAATAGGAAAAAGTGGGATAAAAACACATTTAAATAGGAGAAAAGTGGGATAAAAACACATTTAAATAGGAAAAAGTGGGATAAAAACACATTTAAATAGGAGAAAGTGGGATAAAAAACACATTTAAATAGGAGAAAGTGGGATAAAAACACATTTAAATAGGAGAAAGTGGGATAAAAACACATTTAAATAGGAGAAAGTGGGATAAAAACACATTTAAATAGGAGAAAGTGGGATAAAAATACATTTAAATAGGAAAAAGTGGGATAAAAACACATTTAAATAGGAGAAAGTGGGATAAAAACACATTTAAATAGGAGAAAGTGGGATAAAAACACATTTAAATAGGAGAAAGTGGGATAAAAACACATTTAAATAGGAGAAAGTGGGATAAAAACACATTTAAATAGGAGAAAGTGGGATAAAAACACATTTAAATAGGAGAAAAGTGGGATAAAAACACATTTAAATAGGAGAAAGTGGGATAAAAACACATTTAAAATAGGAGAAAGTGGGATAAAAACACATTTAAATAGGTGAAAGTGGGATAGAAATACATTTAAATAGGTGAAAGTGGGATAAAAACACATTTAATAGGAAGAAGTGGGATAAAAACACATTTAAATAGGAGAAAGTGGGATAAAAACACATTTAAAAGAGGAGAAAGTGGGATAAAAACACATTTAAATAGGAGAAAGTGGGATAAAAACACATTTAAATAGGAGAAAGTGGGATAAAAACACATTTAAATAGGAGAAAGTGGGATAAAAACACATTTAAATAGGAGAAGTGGGATAAAAACACATTTAAATAGGAGAAAGTGGGATAAAAACACATTTAAATAGGTGAAAGTGGGATAGAAATACATTTAAATAGGTGAAAGTGGGATAAAAACACATTTAAATAGGAAGAAGTGGGATAAAAACACATTTAAATAGGAGAAAGTGGGATAAAAACACATTTAAATAGGAGAAAGTGGGATAAAAACACATTTAAATAGGAGAAAGTGGGATAAAAACACATTTAAATAGGAGAAAGTGGGATAAAAACACATTTAAATGTGAAAGTACAGGGGTGCTCGAAAGCAGGCACAGGTGTATTTGTAAAGCCCCATAATAGTGATAATAAGGTTAAATCTACGACTGCATGGAGAAATGAAAGCAACCAAAGAAAGCCTCTGTGTTTCCAAGCAGCTAAAAACACTCAAATCCTCCTACAATTCGTGGCTCTTTATTCGGTCCCAGTGGAAAGACACAGTGAGCAAACATCTCATTTCCAATATTTTCCCGAGGTTAATCGCTGCAGATTTGTGAAGTTTGTTGTGCCACAAACAAAACAAAAAAATCGAAGATGTAAGATCCAAACTCTGACATTTCTGTGAAGTCCACTCCAAGTGCTGTTTGTGGCCAGCTGGTTCGCGAGAGTTGCCCAAAAACCTTTCCGAGCCAAACCCAACTTTCCTTGCCAAAGATACACACCGAAGCCAAAACACACATCTGAGGGGTGCGGCCAACACGGCTGAATCTACACGGAGAATAATCAGGAATTAAATCTGGGTGAATTGTATATAAATGTGCTTATTTGAATTCATTTCTGTCTGTTTTTCGACGTTTATTATTCATTGAGATTTGATATATACTTCAGATGTGAAGCGCCAGCCAATCAAATCATATGCCAGTACGAACGCTAGCCAATCAAACCGCGTGCTTGTGTGTCCAGGCCGGGAGATTAATGTGTGTTGGTCGCACGCCAGGCACGCTCACCGGCAAGCTTCAACGCACGCTGCCGTGGGGACGTCAGCTTTAAGCTTGCCGAGACTTTTTCAAGAACATGTTCCCGCTTGGTTTGTTTTGCAAGTCTTACTGTGAGCAATTATTACCCATAATTCCATTTATTCCCATGTTTTCTTTCCCACAGGTCTGTCAAAATCTCATTTATTTTTTTAATGGGACTTGGAAGTTATGACCATGTTATTTGGCTTATCACTTGGTACACACTTGTGCTCTTTCTAAAAAAAAAAAAAGTAATGAAAAATTATAATGAAATTGCCTCCATATTTTTCTTCCTGCTACTCATTTATTTAAATATTCATGTTAGGCATTTTGTCAATAAACATGGTACAAATGGAGGCCTTAAGGTGAGCCGACATGTTTCTAATTCCTGCATCCAATTTATTTTTTAACGTATATTAATGATGATTCCTAGGGTTAATTTTTAAACAATAAAACAAGAGAGTAGAAATGAAAATTCCCTCAGGTTATCTTTTAAATACATGCTAACGAGTCACCTTCACTGACCCCGGTTGTTTTCGCTAATCTGTTGCCCAGAAACTGAGCCTCCTGATGCATTTAAACCACAATAATAACATGTATAAGGTAGGTGTAGGTCTACAGTACAACACTATAGGAATACATCATATTGAAAGTATATAGGATGGAGAGAGAGAGGTCTCAGCTCTTAGAAAACGCAAACCTCGAGCCCAATATGGTCTGTTTTTTCTACTGATACTTGAAGATAAATATCTTTTCATGTTTGCCTGCCTCCACAGTAAGGTCAGAGGTCACAGTCAGCTCTCATCGTTTAGCTCAAGGACGTTACAGCGGAGCATATATGAGTTCATGCAGAAGCCCGAGGCTACGGTTAAAAGGTCGAATCTTACAGCATACTTCTCAAAAAAGTAGTCATGTCAACACAGAAGATCTGCAACTGTTTAAAAGAGCTTAGAGCAACACTGGGAGAAACACTCTAATATCCTCACTGGTTTCAACATAGCTCATCTAAGACACTTCAACAATTATTGGGTGGATTGCCATGATACGTGGTACAGATGTTCATCGTCCTTAAGGGGAATGTTTCTACTGATACTAATACTCAAAAACAATTGTTTACAGATGTATTACTCATAAGGTAAATGTTAACTACAGATGCATACGTCCTCCAACCAGTCAAGTTGCAATTTACATCCAAACATGTCATTACATTGTGTGAATTTGTCATATTTAGTGTCTGAATTCTTGAGTGACAGTACAGCTACTTGTTTTGTGATCTTTGACTACCAAAGTCTAGAAAGTGTCCAAGTGGACGTTTGTGCCGAATTGAAGGAGTTTCCCTCAAGGTGTTTGTGACATATCGAGTTCAGAGCGTACAGATCTTATCCCTTTGCATCCACACTTAGTTTTTTATTTGTGGTTTGTTTCCCACCTTGTTCTGTGCCATTAATAATAAGTTGTTTAATTTCCTTGGGGATGAGGGGATTACTCCAATATTACATAGACATTTCTTAACTTTGCAAAACAGTGTAATTCCTCTCCTAAGACTCTGTATCATGCACCCCCTTTCCGTTTCCTACTTTTAAATTGTGTACCGTGATAAAAACCTCTCAAATGGACGAATAATTGTGTGTAGAGTACCCTCCGTTCGCTTCTTGCATTTAAAGGCATTGTGGATGCAGTTTTGGAGGTTCGACTAAATCTAAATCGAATCTCGTAGTTTCCTCTTAAACGTTTCCCACGCAGGCCTTACTCTCTGATACAGATCAGGCAGAACAGAACGGATAAAGTTCAGCACTGAGAGAGTCTTTTTCGCATCTGACAGTGATTGTTGCCATTTACGGCGCCATATTGCCACTAATGTCCGTCCTTTTCAAAGCTACACACTACATAAAGTTTTATTTCCTTTTAGAGTCTAATGACAGGTTGGGGTAATTTCCTTTCATTCATCACTCAAGCATATGGAAAACTAGAGACTGTCATTTCATTCATCGCTCACTTTGACTGACAGTATCATCAGATCGTCACATCTGATCAAATGCAGAATGTGCGTCAGAATGATGAAAAGAAAAGTCAAAATCCATCCATCTTCTCCCTCTTCTCCGTGGTCGGGTCTCGGAGGTATCAGTTCCAGCAGAGAGCCCCAAACGTTCCTTTCCCCTCATCAACCAGCTCTGACTGGGGGGTCCCAAGGCGCTCCCAGGCCAGAGAAGAGATATAATCCCTCCACCTGGTCCTAGGTCTACCCCTCGGTCTCCTCCCAGCTGGACGTGCCTGGAACACCTCCCTAGGGAGGCGCCCAGGTGGCATCCTTACTAGGTGCCCGAACCACCTCAACTGGAGCGGTTCAACTCCGAGTCCCTCCCGGATGACTGAACTTCTCACCTTATCCCTAAGGGAGACGCCAGCCACCCTGCGGAGAAAACCCATCTCGGCCGCTTGTATCCGCAACCTCGTTCTTTGGGTCATGACCCATCCTTCATGACCATAGGTGAGGGTAGGAACGGAGATGGGCCGGGAGACAGAGAGCTTGGCCTTCTGGCTCAGCTCTCTTTTCGTCACAACGCAAAGCTCCCGCTGCTCCGATTCTCCGGCCCATCTCACGCTCCATTGTTCCCTCACTTGAGAACAAGACCCTGAGATACGTGAACTCCTTCGCTTGGGGTAAGGACTCATTCCCTACTTGGAGTCAAAATGCTTCTGAAAAAAGGGTGAGGACAGAGGGTTGGAAAGGGTCCCCCAAAAGTCAGGAAGTGATACTTGTTTGTATAATTTCTGGATGAATAAATAGGATCCCTGACCCAAAGCGTTTGTATAAAGTGCGTTAGTTCACATTACTTGTAAGAAAGTCAATCAAACGACCATAAAGAGGTGCAAAGGATCCAAAAATAGAGACAAAACAACCACTAAGCAACTTTAAAACAACCAAATATCGATGCTGAATGACCAGAGGTATATGCATAACAATGACAAATGCTAATGGTCCAGTTAAACGATCACAAAATGACCCAGTGTTACAATCTATATTTTACTATATCGCTATCATTTATATTATAGGATTCAAATGTTTATTTATTGCACTCAATAAACCATGTCACTAGCAAGGAATGTGGTTTATTATTGCACAAGAAAATGTGTTTTAAATGTGAGATTTATCACTTTTTATGCTGCTTCCTTTTTTAAAAGGTAAGGTCATGTTCTTCTGAAGTAAAAACTGAAAAGACATTTATTTAATTTCTAAACTTCATCGCCACAAATGTCCTTTTACAGTTAAATAAATCTATCAAATCGTCCTCACAAGAGACCACAATTATGTTTTTCCGTTCTCAATTAGACCCTGCAATTTGCTCTATAAATGTCACACACATAATCATTATTTTTAACAGTTATCGTGATTCATTTAGAAAATAATTCTGGACATTTGGTGCACTTTATGAGCTGAACAAATTGATGTGTGTGTGAGCCACAAATGGAAACTTGGTATAAACGTTAGCGCTCTGAAGCAATGATCCATGACGCAAATGATTCATGAGAGCGGGACATGTAATGTTTTATATTACCGCCATAAAACTTTTATAAATGTCACCGAAAAAAGAGACTTCGAGGATTGCCAAGCGGTGCTATTCATAGACGTAGAAACTGGAGTGAAGTCTAAGATTGGGAGTTTTAAATTATAGATGATTTCATGTAAAGGGGATGTCCCGATGTTACAGTCGCTGTCACACACAGGGTCGAATATCACAGCTAACTTATGTTTAATTAAAGTACAAAGGCAAGCTTTTTTCATATTCTGCCGCAGAACTGTTTCCCTTCAAACAGCATGATCAATCAGCCGTTTGTCCGATGAATTTTGGACATAAAACCTAAATAAAATGTCATTTTTAAGATGATTGAATCCAAAATGAGGCCACGGTATTACAGAGACAATGGGACATATCCTCATAAGTAAATATCTCATTGCAACAAATACAAGAAGCAAATATTAATGTCACAGTCTGCTCCCTCACTCACCTATCTTCTGCATTAGCATTTCTCAGTCACCTGGTAGTCACACCCTGTTTCTCTCTCATACGCTGTTAAGGCCCGGACACACCAAGCCCATTTTGGCCGTCGATGGGCGTCAGGCCGACGATGAGCGTCGACACGCCCTACTCAGATTGGTGTGTCCCGCACCGTCGTGTCTTTTCAGCCGTGCCAAAAGAAATCGCTCTGATTGGCTGTTCAGCTTAGCGAATCAGTGCATGAGAAGCGAAACGGAAGTGAGGGACCCAAACAAAATATTCAGTTCTTACGTGCTTCTTGGCCGTCGGCTGAAGTCTTTGCGGTGTGTTCCAGTGCGACACATGGCCAAGACGCAGAGACGACGCGAGGTGACACAACAGTCGGGGGTCCGTCTGTGTCAGTTCTTTGGTGTCAGCTTGGTGTGTCCGGGCCTTTACACCCATTAGCTCCACTAGTATATAGGCCCCCCTTCACTCTCACCTCAGTGCCAGATCGTATTTCGCAGCATGCAGTTCGTTCCCTCATTACCCTCCAGATTGCTCTCACGGTTTCGACCCAGCCTGTCCCTGACCAGCCTGCCTCGCCTGCTCCCTGACCCTGCCTGTACCAGAACTATTCTGCCTCGCCTGCTCCCTGACCCTGCCTGTACCAGAACTCTTCTGTGGAAACAAGTTTTAATAAAGCTGGTTACCGACTTTCCCTGGTCTCCCGTGTGTTGCATTTTGGTTCTCAGCTCGTTTGTGACAATTAAAGCAGCAACTGAAAGTTATTGATGAACTTTAAGAAACCTCATCCTTGAAAACACATCTTCTACTTTGCAGCAATTTATTGAATTACGATCCAGGTGCTTATCCTTTATCATAGCATGCAAATAAGAACATTTGAATGGAGCTAAATGAGAGCTGATGATCTCAAACCCTCAGAATCTGTGAATGCTGCTCCGTCCCAAAGAGCTTTCTTTAAGTAAACCTCTCCTCGATTTTATTTTTACCAGAAAATGTGCACTCGTCCTCATAAAAACTCCTCAAGCGTGTTCACTGTATCTACAAAACTTGGTCTCTTTCCTCCGACGGCACAGAAGAGCAGTTTTATTTTTACCTTTTGATGATTTCCTGGCTCTGGTGCTTGTGTTTGCAAATCTAGGCTAAGATTAGAAAAACACCACATTAATTCTGCGATACATGGGTTTCCTTTCGCTCCCATAGGTTCAGGAAGATGTGCATATATTTTTGATTCAGACATAAAAATGTGCTTTCTAAGGCAGGAGTTAGTCTGCCATTTGTTCCGTCTCTTTATTATTGAATGTTAGAGTCACATTTTGCAATAAAAATGATGATCTGAAGCCATTTATCTTTTCATTTCAAAGCAATGAAAGTGCTAACAAATTCAAAACCTTTTCCAAGTCAGTCAAGGTCGTTCAGTCTTCATTTCAGCAGCTATTTTGTATCCTTGTGCAAAACACTTTCTCTTTCTCTACCTGCACACATAGGTCAAAACTGCTGGTGAAAATGTATTTGCACACTGCCAGTGTTTCCCATATATCTGTCCAATTCCCCCGGTTATCTGGCGACATAATGACTGTTGACTCTCCTATTGTTGGTTGGAACAACAGCGCTTGTTTGTGCCGAGTTATTCAATGTGCAGAGCGGAAATTACTTATAATTAGCGTGTCATTTGTGCCCCAGGTCACAGCGAACACTGGCAATTACAATCCACTATTCTACGAGAAAGATTCATCAGAGTATCTGGATGAAGACTTTAAGCTTGTGTTCATAAAGTTTTGTTCAAAGTAAGAACAGACAGTTATAAAATGGGTTGTCAACATTTAACAAGTACAGGTGAGGCTGCTGCAACTATTTAGTCAATAAGTGTTGGACACGTTGGCCCTAATGATGGCTTTAGATATATATAAACAATTATCCAAGGACATTCAAATTCTCCACATAGCATTCTTATGAATACATGGATCTCTGTACCAAATGCATAGCAATCAGTTGTTCAAATACTTAAGTCTGGACCTATATTGTTCAGACGCTGATGCTTGATACTCAAAATGTTGTCCAAATCCATTACATAATCATGCATAAACAACATTTCTAACAGCACAATGTATGCCTCTGTTGGCCAAATTAAGTTTTGGAAGAACTCAATGAGTCTGAAGAGTACAGCTCCATAAAAAGGTTTAATTATCTGTGCGTGGAAATAATTCAATTACATTAAAACTTTTGCAAGCATCAAATAAACCCCCTTTTTTTATGGTGCAAACAAGGCTAAATGATAATGTACCTCGTGGACACTTTCCGATTCGAGCGGCATCTTGTAAACCGTAAATGAAACACACATTTAATCGGATAATGTGTGAGCAAAGGACTGAAGCCAGAGCTTGACTCTCTCTCTCTCTCTCTCTTAATTCCTGGGCTCTTTAAGCAGTGTGGTCTCACCCACACCAACTAACACCGTGTGAATAATTCAGAGACCTGAGCCACTGAAATACGGCTGAAATATTAATGAAATAACACAAGTTTTCTGAATTCAAGCAAATACATTGAGTCCTATAATCTCTCCAGAGTGCTTCTCGCAGTGGGAGGTTGGATCGTATCACTCGGAGATGTTTTTTCTTTAAGTGCACGGTCGATGCATTTGACTGATGCAGTGCTCGGTAATTAGAAGTTAAAAACACATACTTTCCCGTAGTTAGTGCTGCAAAACAGTGCCGGTAAAGTTATAAAAACAGTAACCTCTCACCTGATCCCCATGAAGCAGGGGAGATTATTCCCTAGAATAAAAGGTCTGTCTTCAGATGCTGTGACCCAGGTTTTAAAATACAACTCTTGGGGACGCATTTTCTGCTCTGTTTTTATTTAATTGTCACCTAAATTCGACCCTGAAATTCATCAAGAGATGGAAGCTTTATTTGAAAGTTTCTTTTAAAGCAAGTTGCAGGAAAATTGGCTTTCCCTTAAAGGTAGGGTAGGTACGTTTGAGAAACCGGCTCGAGATACACTTTTTGTTATATTCCATGGAATGCTCTTAACATCCCGATAGCAATGAATATCTGAAGTGCTTTGACAAAAAATCCATTCAAAAATGTCATCTGTGGAAGCCGTGGTACTGTAAAAAGCACGACCAATCATCTGAGCCGGCCCGGCTAAAATAACTGGATGGCCTACCTGCCTGTCAGCCTTCCATCTGTGCACAAACTTATCTCGTGCCCTCATTGGTCATGTGCGCGTTCGTGTGTGTTGGAGGAGGGGCTCTGTAAGGAAGTGGCAGATTTTCTCCGGTTGTGTATTTTCAAATTCTAGCGATCTCGAGCCGGTTTCTCCAAAATGACCTACCCCACCTTTAACTGAAAGACATTTTCATACTGAGGTTTGTGATACAAAAACATTCTAGATAAAGAGGATTAGCTTGTAATGGTGATACTAAAGCAACTCCTTTTGATATTCAAGAGGTAGACAAAATGTACGGCCGTCGAAGAACAACTATTCTGCAAGAGAGTTTGAACACTTCAGAGACAGTTCTTTTCTTGTTGTTCAGCTCGACTCGGCTTACTGTAAATTATATATAAATTGTCAATAAACGTTGATAAATGTTCTGTGCGTTCTCCCTGTGTTGCTCTGAATGCGTGGCATGTTTACTTCGACTTCTGACCTTCTGTAAAGTTGAACGATGGGGGGGAAAAAAAGCCTGATCAACACAACAAAGGTGGAAATATCCAACAGATGGTGAGTTTACTCCACACGTCTCACATTGCAGAAGAAAGAACTGCTTCAGCTCTACTTGTTGACTCACGAGAACAAATTGTGTAATCTCTGTAAGCACCGATATAAATACAAAGCTAAAAGCATATAGTCTACACACGTCTGCTGTTAAAAAAGGCATCTCTCTGGATGTAAGAAAGGCTCTGATCACTTTCCAGGAGATACTTGGCAACCATTAAACCCGAAGGCTGCACTTTCTTATTTAGCCACGGATGATACGATTCTCCACATGACAAAGGCAACGATAAAATGTGAGCCAGCGTGATTTCTGATTGGCAGGTTGAATGAAAAGAGCAAGCAACAAATAGGTGTTTATGGATCTGACGAGCGTTATTCAGACGAGAAGTTTGTCCTTTGTAAGTAGTGGAGTACAAATACTTTTTATTTTTCTGACGACTTTTTACTTTGACTTCTTACATTTTGAACCCAAATACCTGTACTTTCTACTTCTTACATGTTGAACACAAATACCTGTACTTTCTACTTCTTACATGTTGAACCCAAATACCTGTACTTTCTACTTCTTACATGTTGAACCCAAATACCTGTACTTTCTACTTCTTACATGTTCAACCCAAATACCTGTACTTTCTACTTCTTACATGTTGAACCCAAATACCTGTACTTTCTACTTCTTACATGTTGAACACAAATACCTGTACTTTCTACTTCTTACATGTTGAACCCAAATACCTGTACTTTCTACTTCTTACATGTTGAACCCAAATACCTGTACTTTCTACTTCTTACACTTTGAACACAAATACCTGTACTTTCTACTTCTTACATGTTGAACCCAAATACCTGTACTTTCTACTTCTTACATTTTGAACACAAATACCTGTACTTTCTACTTCTTACATGTTGAACACAAATACCTGTACTTTCTACTTCTGACATGTTGAACACAAATACCTGTACTTTCTACTTCTTACATGTTGAACACAAATACCTGTACTTTCTACTTCTGACATGTTGAACACAAATACCTGTACTTTCTACTTCTTACATGTTGAACACAAATACCTGTACTTTCTACTTCTTACATGTTGAACACAAATACCTGTACTTTCTACTTCTTACATGTTGAACACTAATACCTGTACTTTCTACTTCTTACATGTTGAACACAAATACCTGTACTTTCTACTTCTTACATGTTGAACCCAAATACCTGTACTTTCTACTTCTCACATTTTCCAAACAGGCTGGTTCCTTTAGTTTGAATGTGTGTTTGGTGGCGTGATCATTATTATTTAGAGTCATTGCGTGCCTATTGATTTGAACACGATCCGTGTATCCATCATTTCCTGGTCTTCTCTAAAGAAGAGGGACCAATGAAAACGTTGTCATGTTGCCGTTGTTCAGCATGGAAACATTCATTAGCTAACAATGACATTATTGTTCTATTAATATAAAGGGAGGTCAGGTACTCTTTAAAACAGCTGCTAGTTATGGGTACTTTTTACTGAAGTACATTTCAAAGTTCTTTACTTCTACTTGAGTAAAGAAGTTTAGTCAGTACTTCTACTTTCACCAGAGTATTTTTAAACACGAGTATCTGTACTTCTACTTGAGGAAAGGATGTGTGTACTTTTGGCCGTCTCTGTCAGTCAGCTTTTTTCACGTAGGGGTCACCTTTAGCTGTAGCAGAAAAACCTGAAATCACTGAAAATGATTAAAAGTGAGTGAATCCAGAAATCCTCACACCTACACTGGTCATGATTAACTCCTCTGAACATCAGTTGTTTTTGGTAAGCTGCCTTTTGCTGAGTCCTGAAGAAAAACCGGGCAGTGCCAGTCATTTTACAAGTGCTGATCCTCGTCCTCCTCCTAAGCGGATTGGGGGGATGTTGTGACGTTTCTCCAGCCTCGGTCAGTGATAAGGACGACCCGGTCATTTCACAGCAAGCGTCTAGGCAGCACTGTCTTCTTTCTTCAGAGAATAAGACAACACACTCTGTCCTTAGCGGATGCCCTTGCTCCAGAAAGGACAGCATCTGTGACAGAGACTGCACTACAGACGGAGAAAATTGAGCTATTTCTCCCCCGAAACATGGGTTATTTTTGCTCGCTGACAAGTGGAGCAATTCCTTTTCTTTTAAATAAGCTTGGCTGTGCACTGCTGCCACTATAAAAGCCACCAATAATAGATGAAAGCACAAGTTAAGTCTTAGAAAAAGCACATTGCGACACAGCAAGACAAACAACATTTGAGAAGAAAGAAAGCCAACATGAACCAGAGCCCACTGACAGTTTTCATGCGCATTTATTAATTCAGAAAGTTGGAACCTACATAGCTGCGAGGTGTCACAATTGCAACAAATTGCCATCATTGTTGAGCCGCAAACCAAATTGGTCCAGTTTACAAATCTTTTGTTCCTGTGGAGTAGCATGTTGGGCAAACTGGGGAGAAAATGATACGGTGCGGCGCGCGGCGAAAACTCAGACAGCATGTTATTTTCTTTTACATTTAGTTTTATTCAAAAGCAAGCGTTGGAAAAATAGAGCCTTTCAATGCTCAGCAGTACGTTTCTGTGAGAAAGTGACACTAATAATGGCCTTGTGTTCAGACGTCTGTCAACTCTCCGCAACGAAGTCAATTCTTTATAAAAAAGGGACACGTCTGCTGCCTTTCGAACGCCGCCTGCAACATCTAATTTGTAAAATGTTCGCCGCTGAAAAGGGACCAATTTGGGGAGAGAGGAGAGGGATTTTCAATTTAGCAGAAATCACATCAGGAGGCCGTCTGGGCGACATCAAAACCCAAACCTACGGATATAAGAATAACGATATTTTGTGCATCTGTAAAGGTGTTAACATCTAATCTGAGGGGAGTTTCTTGTTGTTTATTTTTCATTTGTGATGTGTCGCCATTTTGTACTTTGAGCTGCACGTGCTGTATGAAAAGTGCTATATGAATAAAGCTTTATTATTATATTTTTTAACGAGATTTGAACCAAATTTCAAAGTCTTTTGCTGACTTGGTATTAAAAAAATGATTTATTCCAAAATGAATAAATACTTTATGGTTTTTAAACATATGGGAAAGTCAAAAACACCCGTACTGATGCCCATGATGTAGAAAATGCATTCTTCTCTTTTTAAATCAGCATAAATACGTGTATTCTGCTGCGACTGTGAAGTTAACCTGATAAACTAGTTGATTTCCACAGAAAGCTTGTGTCCTTGGTGGGCGCAGCTCGTGTTAGTCTTTCGCCGCGCTGATTGATAGTGGCGGATGCTAATTCCATGGCAAATGATGCTATTATTCAGGGGCTCAAATTGAATTACTTCATCCATTGGATCTGCTTAACATTTTCCCCATGGAGAGTTTAGCAACCGGCGTAATCTCCTCTACTTACAAGTCCCGTTTGTCATGCCTAGTCTCTCTGTCTTTCCTTCACACACACACACACACACACACACACACACACACACACACACACACACACACACACACACACACACACACACACACACACACACACACACACACACACACACACACACACACACACACACACACCCACACACACACACACACACACACACACACACACACACACACACACACACACACACACACACACACACACACACACACACACACACACACACACACACACACACACACACACACACACACACACACACACACACACACACACACACACACACACACACACACACACACACACACACACACACACACACACACACACACACACACACACACACACACACACACACACACACACACACACACCTTATGTGTGTCATTGCTAGCCATGTTTTTTAATGCGAACTGGCCTGAATTATTCATTTTTCCTGTCATACCCATTATGAACTCTTAACACCCTAATCGCTCTGTTCACAATCACTTATCAAGGCGTAGTCGTCATAAAAGCAGACAATTTGAGCAGCAATGTTTATATAATTAGAATTAGAATTAGTAAGAATAGTATTTTGCAGTTATGAATAGCCAAGGGGCGACAGGAGTCAATTTATCTATTACAGACAATTTGTAAATATAATCGTTTTTCATTCAGTGCAACTACACTATTAACAATAATTGTTTAATCAAATGTGTGGTGGAAGTGTCGCATTAAGAGCTGGAAGTGGTTGTAATTAAAAGATTATTTCATATACTGCCATCTGTAACAAGTAAACCCAGTATAAACCAATAGCTTTAGGGTAATATTACACATAATCATCCCTTCCAAATTCACTATTTATTCATGAAAATTCATATTTAGATTCATGAAACATGTGCTACTTAAACTATTCAGATGACTCTATTCCCTTGCAGATGTGCACCTTGTTAAATAAACATGACAGCAATAATACATGTCGTAGTGATGTCTGAATAACGAACAGATTAGTAACAACAGAGAGTCTAGACTTTACATAAGACTTCCTACATGACACAAGTCTGAACTAAGTGGAGAATTACACGCCACAAACACACATAACTACAATTTCCTGGTGCAAGATGACCCTACTTGTAGCGTGCATACTCATCATTAGAGACTAGAAAGTGACAGGTATCGATGTCATTACATTCCCAGCAGGCGTTCCTGAGAGATTGCATGTTGAAGATTGGGAAAAGATATGAGGCCACTATGACTTTCGATGAGTTCAAGTGGAAGTTTCTGCAGAATTTAGAAGACGTTTCCTCCAGGTCTAACTGAGGATCACTCACGCTAGAATAGGAAGCAACACAAAAAACACAACAGCCCCAAAAGCAGCTATACTGTGATTTTTAAAGGTGATTCTCAAGTGGAATTTGACTAAGAAATTGCCGATTAGATTCAACGATTCATAGGTTTTATTTCTAAGTAACAACAGTGTATGTTTGGGCAATAAAACGCCTAAGTCACAATGCAAAATACTTAATAACAAGACGTAAAAATAGTGCAATAAATTAGTGCAATAGACATAATGGTGCAAGTTAGTTGCAGGAGTAAGACAAATGTTTACATATAAGACCACACAAAATTGCTAAGCAGCTTATAGAGATTGTAAGGGATGCAGCAGTTTTTTATATATACCAGAATTACCTTTCCTGATACGATGGTTGACTCAACAGTATAACTAGCTTGTAGTTTATGTCACACAAGTTCAAGAAGCATCTCTGAAACCACTACTATAACTGATCACACACACACACACACACACACACAGGAAATGTACATAACCCTATTCTGTCAAATTATTCTATATTTTTTGTGAAGCATGACACGAATATATAATATAACCTTTTCACTCTGGCCTTCAACTCCTAATCCACTAACCCCTCGCCCTTATTCCACCTAGTTTAGCACTTTTTACTGTTGTTATTTTGTTTCTATATAAATGTAATGTATTATTATTATTATTACTATAACTATAACTGATAGCATATCGCTCTGATGGTTGACTCAACAGTATTTGAAACAGTTTGTAGATAATGTCACACAAGTTCAAGAAGCGTCTCTGAAACCACTTCTAGAACTGATAGCATATCGCTCTGTGTTACACTGTTGGACCCGGGCGATGCATTCACTTAGCGCTCCCAAGAGAAACATGGCAACTACATCTGTATAACTGGGATGAAAGGCTCTGGTCTGCAGAGATGATGATGCATTTTGAGGACAGCTTGTGAGCTCTTGATGGATGATACAGAAAACACCAGTTAAGGACCATTACGGCGTGAAGCCCATTTTCCACAAGAGGTTTGACATTGATGTCACTGAGTGAACTCCAATACAATCCAGAGACCCTGTGATAGAGAGGTGCAACTTAAAATAGTCCCTGCACGGCCTCTGGCAGCCGATACGCTCCACTTGTGCAAGTAGGTTGAGGTAAAAATTGCTGAGCGATGTTTGCATTAACAGGCTTTACTGCATTAGTATATGCACAGACTGGAAAATGTATTTTTTCTGTGACTCAGAGAGGTGGATCCTGCTGTAATCTGTGGAGGAACAGGAAATAAAAAAAGGTTTTGGCTGCACAATCTCACGGTGAGTGTCAGTAATTCACACGATGGATGCAGTGCAATGTCAGAATATGAAGACTGTTCATTCCCTCACTTACAGACAAGAGAAAATATGACATTGGGGATATTTTGGAGTCTACTTTATTGGATATCATCACTAGTTTCGCGTCAGTACTATAATAAAGTGGAATATCCTTTTAAAATCCATTCAAAATGGACTTTGACGAGCACCGAATAGCGTTTAGTGGTGGGGACCAACAAGAGAGGTGAAAGGAAAGGATATTGGGTATACATATTGGACATAGACGAGGTTATGGACCAATAAGGTTGCTCCATTTCTGTTGGTTGTGTAAATGAAGGTGATAAAACGTCAATGTGTGTTTACAACCTGTTTTGTTGAGACCAAAAACTCATCTCAAACTATTGGTTTCTCAGCATAGGAGCCAGAAATATGGAAAGATGTCGAGTTCTATGAATTTCGACATCTCACTAGGAACTCAAGCACAAACAATTTTGTCTATTTTTACGAAAAGCTCGCTGGCAGGATTCTGCTCTAATGTTTATTCTCCTGTCACTATTGCTGTTTTGTTTTTTTCAGCGTGAAGCCACAGGGTCTATATTTGTGTTCAGAGAATCTGAGAGTGATGAGGCAGGACGGTTGGAATACAAAAAAACACAGAAACCAGTCTTCTCGCCCCAAATGGGAATCCAAAGCGAGAGAAGGCCTGTCAGTTCCATCAACGCCACAATAGACCCGGAGAAGAGACATTTTTATTGTCCTGAGTCTCAGGAACACCAGTCTAATAAGTCAGCGGTGCCTCTTTCTCAACATTTGAGGCTTTCTGTCCCTCACAGCTCCTGATTCTGGTTTATTCTTAAATCTTTTCTGGCTTCAGGTAAACAGACGAGATATTATATACTGTATGTATACGCATTTATACATATACACCAGAGATGGCTGAAGTACACACATCCTTTACTCAAGTGAAAGTAAAGAACTTTGAAATGTACTTCAGTAAAAAGTTCCCATAACTAGCAGCTGTTTTAAAGAGTACCTGACCTCCCTTTATATTAATAGAACAATAATGTCATTGTTAGCTAATGAATGTTTCCATGCTGAACAACGGCAACATGACAACGTTTTCATTGGTCCCTCTTCTTTAGAGAAGACCAGGAAATGATGGATACACGGATCGTGTTCAAATCAATAGGCACGCAATGACTCTAAATAATAATGATCACGCCACCAAACACACATTCAAACTAAAGGAACCAGCCTGTTTGGGAAATGTGAGAAGTAGAAAGTACAGGTATTTGAGTTCAACATGTAAGAAGTAGAAAGTACAGGTATTTGTGTTCAACATGTAAGAAGTAGAAAGTACAGGTATTTGTGTTCAACATGTAAGAAGTAGAAAGTACAGGTATTTGTGTTCAACATGTGAGAAGTAGAAAGTACAGGTATTTGTGTTCAACATGTAAGAAGTAGAAAGTACAGGTATTTGGGTTCAACATGTAAGAAGTAGAAAGTACAGGTATTTGTGTTCAACATGTAAGAAGTAGAAAGTACAGGTATTTGGGTTCAACATGTAAGAAGTAGAAAGTACAGGTATTTGTGTTCAACATGTAAGAAGTAGAAAGTACAGGTATTTGTGTTCAACATGTGAGAAGTAGAAAGTACAGGTATTTGTGTTCAACATGTAAGAAGTAGAAAGTACAGGTATTTGTGTTCAACATGTAAGAAGTAGAAAGTACAGGTATTTGTGTTCAACATGTAAGAAGTAGAAAGTACAGGTATTTGGGTTCAACATGTAAGAAGTAGAAAGTACAGGTATTTGGGTTCAACATGTGAGAAGTAGAAAGTACAGGTATTTGGGTTCAACATGTAAGAAGTAGAAAGTACAGGTATTTGTGTTCAACATGTAAGAAGTAGAAAGTACAGGTATTTGTGTTCAACATGTAAGAAGTAGAAAGTACAGGTATTTGTGTTCAACATGTCAGAAGTAGAAAGTACAGGTATTTGGGTTCAACATGTAAGAAGTAGAAAGTACAGGTATTTGTGTTCAACATGTAAGAAGTAGAAAGTACAGGTATTTGGGTTCAACATGTAAGAAGTAGAAAGTACAGGTATTTGGGTTCAACATGTGAGAAGTAGAAAGTACAGGTATTTGGGTTCAACATGTAAGAAGTAGAAAGTACAGGTATTTGTGTTCAACATGTAAGAAGTAGAAAGTACAGGTATTTGTGTTCAACATGTAAGAAGTAGAAAGTACAGGTATTTGTGTTCAACATGTCAGAAGTAGAAAGTACAGGTATTTGGGTTCAACATGTAAGAAGTAGAAAGTACAGGTATTTGTGTTCAAAGTCAAAGTAAAAAGTCGTCAGAAAAATAAGTAGTGGAGTAAAGTACTGATACCAGAAAGAAGTACTCAAGTACAGTAACAAAGTATTTGTACTCCACCACTTCTGATACACACACATCCCTCAGTATCCTGTATTGCTCTCATTTTAGTTTTGACAGACATATTAAAGATTGGTTTATAATATTCTAGGTCACGGGATTTAAAACACAATGTTACGTGCCCAAAAATACTAAAATACTAAAATACTTCATAATATCATAGAGATTTATATTATATTCCTGCCAGAGGATTACAGTTCATTATAGGAGTCCAAATCAAATCACTTCACCACAACACTATGCAATGATATGCTCTTAACAAGCCCACTTTATCGTCTTAGTATGTTAACTGGATTCCCAATAGGTGCTGACCATTGACCTTCACGAATCAAGTAATTAATATAATACAATAAGAGGAAATAGCTTTTTAACCTGATTAAACGAGTGCATTCATTCACCATCTGTGGTCCTGTGCTTGCTCTTGTTCGTTACAATTGGTCTAAAACACTTTTGTACGTGCACAGAAACACGAGGTAGAAATTGGACGTGTTAATGTTTGACAGCTGGCGCTTTCATTCACAGCTGATGTTGACTAATTAGTCAGTTAGTAGGTGAAGTGCATACACCACCACCCACATCCAAATCTCATTAACGCAACAGAACCGGTGTGTAAATGAAAAGGAAAGTGCCTCACAGCGTGTAATAAACACAAGCAAACCAATAGTGACAGTTCGCTCGACTTTGATTGGTGCAAACGTCACAGAGTCATCAGTGCGGGTAATAAATTAAATCTTTGCTCTGCAAGCTCTAAAAAACATCTGTACACTGCCCTCTGAGAAATAACAACAGAAAGACACATTTATCGTAAAAAAAAACGGCTTTTTTGTAAATAAGTTACTGTTTTCTAGCCAAATCAATACAAAATGTGATACGGCTAGTTGTGTTACGAGTTTCTACTGCCTCCAAGAAGATCAGTAACTTCAATTGTCATTATTTTATTAATTCAAATGCAAAGACAACGCACAATTTTCTGGGTTTAATGTCCATTATAAAATGCTGTTAATAAGCCACTTCTGCAGGATGACGGCTGCAAAATTCCTCATTTGCTTAAAATACTAACAAGTATTGTCTCTCTCTGTAAAGCATGTGTACTCCTTTGCTCCTAAGCTATCCAGAAACTATTAAGAAATACATTTTGCTGTTCAAAAAACCCCACATCTAAATACTGCTTTACCCGCCAAACTAAGGACCGTTTCCCTCCCATTTCTTCCGGTGCATTCTTAATGGATTTTTTAATGGGCATTTCACAGGATCCAAGAAAGGCTGTACTGGTCTTGCTTGAGTCACGGTGAACAGATGGCTTTTTGCAGGCGGGGGAAAAAGAAGCGGAGAAATCAAAGAGTTTATTGATCCAGCAGCTTAATTAAACAAGACTGAGTGTCAGTGCTTGGATCGCACAGTGACTTCACAGCATCTGAACCTGATAGACTACACCAAGCTCTGGGAGATATACATGTATTTATACATCATTAGAGTATATATATATATACACACAGTTCAAGACCCCTATAAGCTCAGAAAAGGAGTTGAAGAAGGACAAGCAAGGTGTAGGAGGAGCATGACAACAAAAGCTCGATAAGCTCCCAAAGGATTGTGGGATATGTCTCAGCAAAATAGGGTCGCACGCAGAAAAAAGTCCAGCCAAGCTTTCAAAAAGAAAGCTGTCATTTGGGAGTCGTAAGAAAATAAAAGCATGTGGCGGTGAGTCTGGCAAATACAGCGGCAAGAGAGTGAAGTGGAAGACAGAAAATAAATGACTGAATACCGATGGAGACAACGTGTATATAAGATAAATCATAATTCAAAAAATTAAATAATGATATGTCCATGATTCCTATAACAAGAGTTTAGACAGACTCTCCCTCCCTCCCTCTTCCTCTGCGCCCCTCCTCCCTCCTCCCTCCCCCTCCACGGTCATCCTCAGAGGAGTTGTTCCCTGCCCAGTGGCATGTGGATGTGTGTAATGGAGATGGATGGTGGCTGGCTCTCTCTCACCGTGGAACAGACGGACTCCTCCCTAAACGCCTGTCTGCCAGCCTCCATCAGTCTCTCTCCGACAGCCTCTCTCCCCCCCCCTCCTCACCCTCCAGGCTCAATATTGGCCTGCTCAGGTGTGTGTGTGTGTGTCGGTGTGTGTGTGTGCTCTTTTAAAAAGACACACACAACCACCATCCACACGTCAATCGGTGTATAGAAACTGTAAGATTCTCTCCTTCTGTGGATTGTTCTCTGCCAATGTGATGCAAGGGTAATCTGTCTCTTAGACTGTTGTGCAACAATATAATATTTTAATTCCAACCACTTCTGTGTCTGTTAATGTGTTTCTATTTTGTTATTTGCTTACGTTGCGAGTTTTAAATCGGGTTAAATTACAAATAAAAACAGCTTGATACCAATAACACATTTTCTTTTAAAAGCATGATGATGTATTTCTTTGATTGGCTGTCCTGCCTGCATCAAGATATGTTTGAGAATTGGAGGAACAGGAGAAAAGGAGAAGGGTGACATGACACAAACCCAAAATGACCATCTGCAACCGTAGAAAAAACTAAATCCTGATTCCCCTCTGACTCTCGGGTTGAACACAAGATCTGCAAAACGTCCAAATGGTTATTTATTTTTTAAAGATATGAATAAGATCGGGCATAAACGGCTGGCTATGAAATGGTGTTTCCATGGGAACAGTAGCAGGAAGACTGCACTCATGTGGGGAGAGTCATCAATCGCATTGATCAAGTTTAAGTGAACAAGACTAATTATGAGAGTCTTATTATACTCACAAAATGACTGCTGTTTGTTGAGGAATGGGAAATAATGCATCCATCGCGTGTCTTTCAGTTCGTCATTATTACGCAGTTTAAGGTTTATTTAGGAGGATTTTCCAGGGTAGAAAATGACAGAGGATGCTGTGCAGATTATAAAGCCTATAAATAACATGTACTTAAGCTTAAACATGTGTTATGTCTCTCTTTCTGCATTTCCTGTGGGGCAGAATAACATCTCATATGTAGTCATTCATAAAATAAGACGGAGGTTGTACAGATGCTATTTATAGCTGTCAAACAACGATTTTCTGAAGCAGATTAAGCTGTACTTTGCTACTATAGCTAAATTAAGCTGTCTCTAGGGTGGCGTAATGTTTCCATCAGAGGCGTTTTGAGAAAAGAAGTCTTGTAAAGAGGGTCTTGACTATGCTCTTCATGGCAGCATACATGATAAACTGCTCCAGGACTTATTCATGTGATGCTAAATTGGATAAATTGTTTTATTACAGATAAACCGTTAGTGCTTGTATAGATGAAGTGATGTATTTGGCAAACACCATCTCGGGTCATTTTCGCTCGGTTGCTGAATACATTAAAGAAGCCATATTATGCATTTATGTCTTTTCTCTTTCCTGTAGTGTGTAATATAGGTTTGTGTGCATGTAAATGGTCTGCAGAGGCTAAAATCCCTCCAGATGCAGTTTAACATGTTTAACCCTGAAAACTAATGTTAATATATAATGTTGCTTGGTTTGTTGACTAGAAGACAGTAAGCTGCGTTCAGTGTTGATATACATAGAAATGTCATTGTTTTCCCTTTCCTGTAGTGTGTAATATAGGTTTGTGTGCATGTAAATGGTCTGCAGAGGCTAAAATGCGATTTCTTTTAACATGTTTAACCCTGAAAAGTAAAGTAAATATATCCTTTTGCGTGGTTTGTTGACTAGAAGACAGTAAGCTGCTGTCAGTGTTGATATAAATATCGATTTCATTCAATTGTTCTCCCTTTCCTGTGGTGTGTTTTATAGTTTTGTGTGCATGTAAATGGCCTGCAGAGGCTAAAATCCTTCCATAGGGAGTTTTCTTTTAAGTATTTTAACCATTAAAACTAATGTTAATATATAATGTTGCTTGGTTTGTTGACTGGAAGACAGTAAGCTGCTGTCAGTGTGTCTGCAGAGGCTAAAATCCTTCCATATGCAGTTTTCTTCTAAGTATTTTAACCCTTAAAAGTAATGTAATCAGTTCCTTTTGCTTGGTTTGTTGACTAGAAGACAGTACGCTGCTGTCAGTGTTGATATACATAGAGATTTCCTTGTCTTCCTCTCTACAGATTACAACAGTACGAGGGATAGATTTCCCTCCAGAGTCGAGTGAAGAGGGTCTGAAGCTAAAAGGGGAGGCACGGCAGCTGGTGTGTAATCACTGTTTTAACCTCCTTCTCTGTCATTAATCAAAGTCAACACACTCAGAGATGTGATCCTGCAGCCAGGGGAAGATACAATGAGGAAAGCCTGGATAAGGAGGATTTATTTAAATAAGTTGTGATTTTAAAAAAAGTCAGAATAAAGTGTTGATTTAAATGCGTTTGAAGCACAACGTCTCGCCAGAGGCTGGACTTACACCCGTCGCTTATGATCAGCAGTGAGGAGCCTGCAGAACTCAGACAGAACATTTTCTCTTTGAATACTTTTAGAGAGAAGCCAATTCCGAAAGATATCTTCTGAGGTCTGGAAAATAAGCAGTTTTTCATTTGTAATTGTGCCCAAGAGAGCGGTCGAATTTGCACTTTTGTATATTTTATTTTACTTAACTTACCATACCTGAATTGTAACAACTGCCCAACCAATGCCACTGGTTTTCCTTTTAGTTGTGTGGGTCTATAAAACATCCTCAAGTAGAATTGAAACCTCGGGACAATTTGTATTTTTGCATTATTGTATTAGTAAGAAACTGTTTTTTCACATCCGAGTTTTAGGCTGCAGTATTTGAGTAATCATTGTGGAAAAAGCTGCTATTGTGAACGTATTATTAATCCGGAGATGAGCACATTATTCACTCACAAAAGCACAATACAAACTTTGTACAGAAAGTCCAAAAAGCAATGTTTAGTTTGTATAATTGGAGAGACACATGGCTGGTGTTTGGTGGGATTTTCCACTGCGGATTATCAGCGGGTTTTAAGAGGCTCACCATGTTTGAGGCAGCATTTGAGATATTAAATACGTGTTTGAGTCTGTAAGTAGTGAAAAGACTAGAGAAGAAACATTTGGTTTAAACTATTTTCTCAAATATTGAAGCATGCATTAATACGTTTTCATAGTTTCCACTACAATAACTTCACAATGCTTATTTCTGAATAACACCATTAACGAGGGATTGGTTCTCTTCCATATAATTCAGTTTGGTCATGATTTACTTTTACTAGACAAGGCGCTGCATTTTCATTTCCTCGTAACAAACAGCTTCATAAAAAAACACACGCCTCTTCTTAAGTAGAGGCTGTGAAAAAAGCGGCTAACAGGCATCAGTTGTAAAGTATGAAGTGCATTAGTGAGATAACACCTCTATTACTTTTAACAATATTGCTGCTCCTCAGTGGAAACACCCGTTGCTGGTTGTTAGTCACACTGATGGAGTCGAGGGAACTTCAAAAGACGCTCAGATCTCAGTCAGCCATTAGAGAAGAAACAACATGTTAGCGTCGCATACGTTTGATGGCGCCTTCTTCAAAACTCAGAAAACACGGCGTGAAATTAGACTCATCGGATTCGAAGCAGACGTTAAAAGTTGAACCTCAGGACAGCAGCTGTGGTTTTTTTTATCGACTTGCATCTGGGTTTATTGTGAGTGTTTGTTCTTCATTGCTAGCATTGCAATGTAAGCTTCAACTGCAGTCTTTTATCAATCTGGCATAAGTGGGATCACATGATATGTCATTTTGAATTAGATTATAGCTGAAAACACGCCTTATTTTGTGATTTAACTGAGCTTAACAAACCTGTAACAGCCTCAGACTGTATTAGTAAATTCACTTTGGCATGTATTTGAGTTTTCCTACGGTCAATACTTGCACTTTGTCTGTTTTGATTCCCTGCACTGTATCTGAATTCCTCCCATGCGTTTAAAATAAGTGCTGTATGCAAGTCTCAGCCCCAAAACAGTGTGTAAGCATTTCCTACCCAACTGTGAAGTCGTGTCAGCAGTGTGTATCGCGTGTGTATGTGTATGTGTATGTGTGTGTGTGTGTGTGTGTGTGTGTGTGTGTGTGTGTGTGTGTGTCTGGACACCATGCAGAGATGTTGGATGTTAAAGTCAGGACTCCCTCTTGCCAAATGAGCGATGACAACACGTAAGCAGTGCTTTCCTGTATCCAAACCACACCTGAATGCGATTTTGGCAACTCTAGACCGCTGGGAAATAAGAGGAAGCATTCAAGTTCAATCCAAAAAACTAGACATCATTATGTCAGTCAGAGCATAAACAAGTGTTTTTCAAGCTTTTTCATTACTTATTTCTGCACCAGACAATGGCTCCTCCGACTAAAACCCCCTTTAATGTCTAATGTGTTCATAAAGGCGGAGGTATACTGCATTTCTTCCCCGAATCCCCATCAGAGCTTTCTGTATCGCAGCTTCCAGCGTCCACAAACATGAAAATACTGCACTACAGTGGGGAGGGGAGTGTATTTGAGATACGTTTGTTTGCTGCTCTCTGCCTCCAGGGATGCACGCTACAGTCCGTTCAGATATCAGAGCAGCGAAGGGCATTTCGGACACCACAACAGAGCATTTGTGTTTGTACACAAACAGCCTGCCAGTCTCACCAGGCGGCAGAACGATTATTCACAGAGGAAGAAGAAGAGGAAGTGTTTAGTGCTCCATCATTTGTGTTTTTCACACTTTTTGCACGGGGTAAACAAAGTAGAAGTAATGTGTTAATTAGAATGTGCTGTGAGGGTCGTTTTGTTACCTTTGGACAAAGCCAGGCTAGCTGTTTCCACCTGTTTTCAGTGGTTATGCTAAGCTACGCTAACGGTTTCCAGAGGTGGGAAGTAGTGGAGTACAAATACTTCGTTACTGTACTTAAGTATCTGGTATCAGTACTTTACTCCACTACTTACTTTCTGACTACTTTTTACTTTGACTTCTTACATTTTGAACCCAAATACCTGTACTTTCTACTTCTTACATGTTGAACACAAATACCTGTACTTTCTACTTCTTACATTTTGAACCCAAATACCTGTACTTTCTACTTCTTACATGTTGAACTCAAATACCTGTACTTTCTACTTCTCACATGTTGAACCCAAATACCTGTACTTTCTACTTCTTACATGTTGAACACAAATACCTGTACTTTCTACTTCTTACATTTTGAACCCAAATACCTGTACTTTCTACTTCTTACATGTTGAACTCAAATACCTGTACTTTCTACTTCTCACATGTTGAACCCAAATACCTGTACTTTCTACTTCTTACATGTTGAACACAAATACCTGTACTTTCTACTTCTTACATGTTGAACACAAATACCTGTACTTTCTACTTCTTACATGTTGAACACAAATACCTGTACTTTCTACTTCTTACATGTTGAACACAAATACCTGTACTTTCTACTTCTTACATGTTGAACACAAATACCTGTACTTTCTACTTCTTACATTTTCCAAACAGGGATGTGTGTACTTTTGCCATCTCTGACGGTTTCCTGACTTTTCATATTTGCTGTACAGCTGTCAAAAAAGTGAGGTGTTCTGGATGTTTGGGTGACTTTCTCTTCATACCGTGAGTACAGAAACTAACAAATGATGTACAGGACTTGGTATTAAGGACATTCAGTCTGTTTTTCTGAGTGCAAAGTTAGCAAATTACTCTCATCTCACTCGCAGTTACCGAAAAAGGCCTCTGGTAGTTGTTTTCTTAGGGCCATAGAAATACGATTGAGTCCTTTTTTTCAGGAGTCCATTTCGCTATCAAATCTTTTCACATGATTCTGTGTACACCAATTCAAAATGGGACTATCTAAGAGAGTGTGGAGGACTTTAGCTCCATCCACTGTGCTGCTGTGGCTAAAAACTGCATTATTAAATCTCCCATTGAAAAGGCACTCGGGAGGGATTTCTATAACTGAAGCGGGGAAGGCATCTGCAGAAATGGGCTCTTTTAGCGTTTGAAATGTCTGCTTCTGTAGCCAGAGGGGGACTTTTTGTGAAGTGACAGTGGAGTGGATGGCCTAGGTCATCTGCTATTATTGTATTTTTGTGTGAAATTGCTGCATCAATGAGGGCAGGTGGGTTGGGAGTGGAGAGCATTACTAAATGTGTTGGAGAATTTCTGCCATTCTCTGAGAGTAAAGTGATGAAAAGACAGAAACTTTCTACCGTCTAAAAGAATTGGAAAATTGACTTCGAATGTGAAACTTATCTTGGTTTCTCCATTAAAACAAAAAGGGGAGACAATATGTTTGCAGCCGTGTTCAGATTAGTTTAATTGCCACCGAAAAAGAGAGATGTTATGTATAAAACCTTTATTACACATATATTTAAAAAGACAGTAGGAACCGATGCCTGTAGAATAATTGCAGAGTATTGAGGGTATAACAGAAGCCGTCCTTTCTTAAAAAGGCTACATGTTATGGATTGTTTTTTTATGATCCACTATAAAGGACTGCAGTCAGAAATAAAAAGGTATATTTTGACTTGAAGGTAAGGCTTTATTAAAAGTTAGGTTAAAGTTATTCAAATGTATCTGAGCATTTTTGTGTAAAATTCATCGCATTTCACACAGGACTACAAACGTTGACGCGAGATGTCGAATCTAATATTTGTTGAGATATTTCAGACCGCATGCATGGCTAAAACATATTCAGGGTCTTTTAATAGCAACATGCATTCTGTTTAATCATTTTAAACGATTTTAAAAGTTGTGTTAAACATCAAACTCCCGACTTCCTCTCCAGTGAATCCCTGAATTTTCACTTATAGCCGCCGCCGTCTTTATCTTAGTTCACAAAACAGCTTTTTATCGTGTGAATAGACCTCGATTCCTTCACCACCAATGAAAACATTTGCATCCTTTACTTTTTCAGTGATATAAAAACACATCCCTGAGTGAGGTCTCTGCCCATTCACTGGATGTTTTATAAAAATGCACTTAGCCGACACACTCCCATCACAAAGACTGGGAACGAGGCGCTGGCGCTCAGTTGTTTTGATGCCAGAAGTATCCTTGGTCTCAGGGGTAAAAAACTTCTGAGTAGATCAAGAGAGGAGCAGTCTGTCCAAGTCCTTCGGCAATGTCTATTATCCCGGTTTCATCAGGTCAAAAAAACCTGTTCTCAAGATCAAGACTATCTTTGAAGTCTTCTGATGTAACAACAAATCTGGATGACCAAAGGTTAACCACTCAGGTCTTCAAACCGAGAAGAAATCGCAATACTCAGTGGACAAATCTCTCTTTTCGTGGAGACACGTCAAGGAGCTGTCTTTCCTCATAAAAGAATACACTCTAATGACTGAAAGCTCAAGGAGACTTGGTCTGAGTGCAAAAAGTCAAATACGTTTTCAATAATAAATGCAGAGCTTTGGGAACCAGCTAATAAAATCAAGGCTTTAAACACGTCTTGAGCACTTTTCTGAATTGTTCAACACTTGAAAAGAGATTTTACTTGAGACTTGAATACATTATTCTACACCTTGCATCCAGAGCAATAAGCACCCATCAGATATCTTAACATAAATGCCTATAAACGTCCTTTTCATAAACACTTTGTCTGACACTGCTGCACATCTCTTAGTGTGACATTTGCACAGTATTTGTATTTGAAGACATCATGGAGCTGCAGTTATACTGACAAACACATCATGATATCAAATGGGTTTATTCATGGGTGGTAAAAAAAAATTCCTAATAACACCACATCTTGATTGTGGAGACTTAAAATTGTGAGTGTGTTTGTTTGATTGCAGATGATGGTCTGTGCAGTTAGTATCAGCTACTTGCACTCCTTTGTCTACATGCAGCAACCTCACATGAACTCTCAGAATAAATCCCACCATCGACCGGCGCTGACTCGGGTCAAAGACGCTACAGAACAGCCTGCCAAGTTTTTATTCCATATCTCAATTACAGGACTGGGTGAGCACCTCGACGAGACATGACAGTAATGATGAAACTTCCCGCGCCCTCTCTCCTAACCGTCTGCTGCAACAAAGCTGCAGAGTTTCCACCGAGAAGCAGAAAGGTCGTAAAGCACACAGGCTGTCTAGCTCGAGGACATCGCGCTAAAAATATTCAAAAGCTTACGTAAGAGCATCAAAAGCCTCATAAAGGGCAGAATAACACACTTTAGAGCCTCTGTTAAACCCTTTAGTCAGTGCTGTTACGCCTATCAAGCTCTCTGGTTATCGGAGTCTTGAATTTGTATTTAACATTTCAAGAAGGAGGTTTTTAGGAGAGTTAGATGCAGTTGCTGGACTGTACACTTCACCGTATTAAGTATTGTACTTAAGTACTTTCATGACATATTTGTACTTCCATTTAATGCTACTTTATACTCAAATAATCTCCACTATATTCATTTTAACACACAGTTACTTTGTGCATATGAAAACACATGATATGGTATAATATACAGTATTTCATATATCTAAAATTGGTCTACATTGACAAACTACAATACTCTTTAAAAGTACATAACACTGATAATACTTCTGTACTTTATGTTATTCTGAAATGGGCTATAGTGCAGTATGACTACTTTTACTTTAAATACTTTTGTGCTTATAGTTAAGTAACATTATGAAACCAGGACGTTTACTTGCATGGAGTATTTTAAAACAATACTATATGTACTTTTACTTCATTAAAGAATCTGAGTACTTCTTCCAATACTGCTTGTATGTAATAATCAGAGCTAATGCTAACGCTAATATGACCTCTGGTTGTGTTTGTATGGCACCTGTACGTCCAAAATGAATGTAACGTAGGTGTTCATACTTCAAAACATGCTATTATTTGCAGATAAATGCACGACTATAGCTCTTGCTCAAGTGAATTTGGTTTATAACGGTCAATAAAATTGCAGGTATTCCCTTTTTCTGCACCCCTACGAAGACAAACCCAATTTGCACAGACTTTCTTGGATTTGGGCTGTTTATAGATTCACTTAATCCAATAAACTTGCTTCTGGCTGGGCAAAAAAAACATGTGCAGTGACTATCTAAATAAAAATGACTCGGCTGTTGTCAAGGAGAAAAACTCTCCAGCCGGGACCTCGGAGGTGAAGGCACTTTACAAACATGACATTCACACACTTCACACACCAAATTAGATAAGAGGGACTTTTCTAAACCCCATGGGACCGTATAAAAGTTATACATCACTGATAAACAAAATTAATTGCCCTCTCTCTTTCCCGGAGTTAATTGCCTTTGGGCGTTTCATCCGACAGCTTAGCTCCGTGTTTGTTTTTAAATTATGTATTCATAAAGCAAATTATCATTCTTTACACTCCCTCTCTCTCTCAGTTTTACTTCCCAGCGTAATCCAGAGGTTCAAGGTGAGCAGCAGTAGGAATTTTCTATCATGAATAAACCATTTTACGCCCTCTCTCCACTCCAGTGTAAAGCAATTTATTGTTGGGATCAAATATGTTGTATATTACCATGTGTTTTTAAAGAGTGAGTTGGAAGTTTAAAGGGTCTTCACAACAGTCAAATAACCTGTTCAACAATCCTGACATTTATCTTAATGCTTGCCCTTTTTGCAACCTGCTGCATCAGGTGGATATCTTTTATTTAAGATTTCTGCAGCAGTACCATCTCCTCCTCTTATCCAATGAATGCACAAACACGCTTTGCATGCCTGCCATGTTTTAGAAACAGACAGGACTCTGCATGAAACAGCAAAGTGATGTAATTCACACCATGACCTGAGCATATATTCTCGCTGTGAGGACATCGTTTCTGTCAGATGGCTTAAAGTGAAGAAATATGATTGTTAATTGTTATGTTATGTTATGTTATGTTATGTATGTTATGTTATGTTATGTTATGTTATGTTGTTAATTATGTTATGATTGTTAATTGTTAATTGTTAATTGTTAATTGTTATGATTGTTAATTGTTAATATATTACTAAAAACAAGGGATTTCGGACATGCTTTTCACGCATGAAGCACAGTTTTTGCGTGCTTTACAATATAGAATTAAAAGCTTTTACATGATATTAGAAATTAATGTTTTATTATAGAGTGTAGAGTTCAAGCTAGATGGTTCTAGAAACACAGCTTTAATCAATAAACGTCCAGTTGTTGACGAGTGCAGCAATAAAACCCAAGAAGATCAGCTTTGAAGGGCAAGGGTCTCCTTTTCCAAAGTTCAACAGTGTCAGTAAGTGACTGGTGTTTGTTTTTAGAGCCATTCTTGACACAATATCACAAAATAATGAAAGTAGAAACCATATGGCTTGAAGTAAACAAGCCGTATACCGCTGCTATCCATCTCTGTTCACATCTTCTCCTCGGCTCAGTGAGTGAAGACGAAGCAAAGCTCTGCCTACCCTTATTTTCCTACAGACATTTGATCTGTATGGTTCAATAGAGGAGGTTGCAGGCGTTACAGACGTACAAACTGTACATCTAGGGAGGTTAATGAAGATGTTGGGATTGAATATGATTAAGGAAAATGTACAATTTGAAATGGAATAAACCCCTCACAAGATGATATCAACATCCTCCACAACATGTCAGACCCTTTAGCTCATATGTCATGTGACACACTGAGCCTATGATCACACCTACACATCTACACATTCATGCGTATGAAAGCGATCACACATTACTGCTGACGTTTGATTTTCAGCTGCATCCACCCACAAAAAACCCCTCCTCCACCTGCAGTAGATGAGCTCAGTTTGAATACACCCCGGAGGGCCGCTTTGCCTTTTGTTAATTCACACCGGTGGATTAGCATAATGCTCCCAGAGTGTTAGTTAACATGATGCTGTGAGTTTCGTGCTGTTACGAGTGGGTTTCCCGCGGCAGGGAAGCCTCCCCATGAGCGGAGAATACACTGAAACTGCGTTAGCGACGTAAATATGAGTATGTGTGAGGAAAAACTGTCTGGAGCTAGTTTGTAAAGTGTCTATTTTAAACTTCTGTCTCGTTACACTTCATAGAATATCATCTGTAGGTCTGGTGGGAGCTTTCTAAAGTCAGACAAATACTTATAATCATCTCATCAGCTACCAGTTGCATTATGGGAAGTGTAGGAACCAGTGATTTTGGAGCTTAAAGTCTGAATAATCAACAAGTTGAAATACCTCTAACTGCACTAACCCATTCTTTAAAGCCCCTAAAATAACATCTTTGAGACTTTCCCAGCGCATTCTCCCAATTAATTAGATATAAAAATAACTATAAATATTCAAACTTGGCCTGTGGGGTCAGTTTTTCTTATTAAAACACATTTTTCTAAGACTTTTACACACCTTGCATTAGACCTAAAGCTAGCAGAGCAGCGTTGACCTTGATGCTACACCAAATGCATTTAATAACTCTCACACTGAGAAGCTTTAAAATGAGCACAAACACACATGTGCTGTGCATCATGCCGTCTGTGATTGCACCGAAAAAACACACATAAAAAAGTGCTAAAAAGAGAAAATGCCCGTCCATCACATGGGGGATTTGCATCATGGTTTACCTCACTGTCTCACACACTAGCAAACATAGTACTAATACACAGTACTTAACACCCAGCGTAACCCGTAGGTGTCCGTGTCTCAGAGTGATTAATGCGTTGTACCCTCACTCACCTGCAGTCAGCGCTCTGATTGATGGGTCTGCACGCCTGACAGCTGGACAGATGTGACACCTCGGTCCAAACAGCAGCCACTTCCTGTTTAATGAGAGGAAAATGTGAGAGGGAGGGAGGATGGATACTCGTTGACATGGTGTAGACATGTGAGAAAAAACATGGGACAAAAGTGACAGGTGACAGGAGTTGTGTTGGCATGTTCTATCCATTTTGTGTAGAAAGAAAAAGCCTCAGGGGGTTTTGGTGTGGAGACACAAGTCTTTCCTTTAGTAACACTGGTCTAAATCAGATCAGATCGTGTACTTGTACAGTAAAAGTAGAAGTACTCAGATCTTGTACTTGAGTAAAAGTAGAAGTACTCAGATCTTGTACTTGAGTAAAAGTAGAAGTACTCAGATCTTGTTCTTGAGTAAAAGTAGAAGTACTCAGATCTTGTACTTGAGTAAAAGTAGAAGTACTCAGATCTTGTACTTGTGTAAAAGTAGAAGTACTCAGATCTTGGACTTGAGTAAAAGTAGAAGTACTCAGATCTTGTACTTGAGTAAAAGTAGAAGTACTCAGATCTTGTTCTTGAGTAAAAGTAGAAGTACTCAGATCTTGTACTTGAGTAAAAGTAGAAGTACTCAGATCTTGTACTTGAGTAAAAGCAGAAGTACTCAGATCTTGTACTTGAGTAAAAGTAGAAGTACTCAGATCTTGTACTTGTACAGTAAAAGTACTCAGATCTTGTACTTGAGTAAAAGTACTCAGATCTTGTACTTGAGTAAAAGTAGAAGTACTCAGATCTTGTACTTGTACAGTAAAAGTACTCAGATCTTGTACTTGAGTAAAAGTACTCAGATCTTGTACTTGAGTAAAAGTAGAAGTACTCAGATCTTGTACTTGAGTAAAAGTAGAAGTACTCAGATCTTGTACTTGAGTAAAAGTAGAAGTACTCAGATCTTGTACTTGTGTAAAAGTAGAAGTACCAGAGTGTAGGAATACTCTGTTACAGTAAAAGTCCTGCATTCAAAATGTTCCTCAAGTGAAAGTATAAAAGTATTCTCATCAAAATATAGTGAAAGTAGTGACAGTAAAAGTAGTCATTGTGCAGATTGGTCCATTTCAGAATAATATATATGATATGTTTTATAATGATTGATCATGAAAGTGTTCTCAAAGCTGGTAAAGGTGCAGCTAGTTTGAATGACTTTGTATACTGCAGGGTAGCTTGTGGATTTACAAAAATATATGATGACGAGTTTCAAATAACTATAATAATAATAAAACATGTTATTTATAGAGCGCTTTTCAAGGTACTCAAAGCACTTACAGCTGAGAAGTCATACATTAAATTCATTACAAAAACACACATTTAAAGCATAAAGCACACGACAGTAATGACACGTCAAAAGCAACTCTGAAGAGGAGAGTTTTGAGTCAATTTTCACAAATAGAAAAAATATTTAAAGCCGGTTCTAAAGACTCAGCTGATGTGTGTTTTGGGGGATTTCACGTACTGCAAAAACACAGCCTTGTTGACATGTGTCAAAAATAAAATAACATTCTGTCAGTAACTCACTGATGTCTTATATCCTCAAACCAGCAGTGAGATATTATGAAAGTGACATATGCTAGATATGATCCAACCTGCACTGAGTCTGTCATTTCCATTCATCATCCATCCATTTTTTAAAACAAGCCTTATTTAAAACAAGGATGACCATCTCTCCACGATCCATCCATACCTCTAAAGCTCACAATTTAAAGCTACAAGACAAAGCCGAGAGAGTCTTTCTTCTGCGGCTGAAGTCACGCGGTGGTTTCTGTTCGCAGACAGAGCCATAAATCATATGTCGAACTAATGGCAGCTCCAAATGAGCGCTCTCATCAGACAAGACAAGTGCCTCGCTATACTTCAGGCTCCACTATAGCATCTGTGCGCTCTCAAGCAACTGCGCACGAGATATGTGTCGCCCTTGTATTCATTAGGAATTGTCTAGTGAGCCCTAACAGTTCAATTTAGTGGAAGTTAGAGCGTATCTGAAACAAAGGCGGCTGTGGTGAAACCATCCAAGTCTTCTTCTGGAAAGTTGAGGGGTTATTTCTGCAGAAATGTCACAACTAAAATGTCATTTGGTATGCTTTAAGGGGTGCTAGTGAATTGTCCGACCGGCCCACTCCGGTACCGGCCGACCGGTATTCTCCTCAGTGCCATAAAAAAAACATTTTCATTTCGGACTGACCTGAACACAGTCAAGTGCACTCGGGCCAAGATGAGGATAATCCAGCGTCTGATACGCCACTCCACTCTGAAAACACAAATTAAAAGTCACACTGTATTCAGTTTGATTTGTAACCCCAGCAGAGGTCAGTGTCTCTTTTTTCTGAGGGGCCAGAACCCATTGAATGCTGGGGCTTTTGTTCCATTTGGCAAGTGTATAATGGACTTTGAGAGGGGTATGCCGGTGCTGTATGGAGATAGGGACTGAATGGAGGGGAATGTAATTACTATACCTGTCTGTGCAACAATGGCTAACCACCTTTGTCGCCCCTCACTCCACTTGAAGAAGCCAGACAGCAAAGTACTGTTGCATTGTGGGAGCACAAAAGCCGCCCTTGCTACGACTCCCAAATCAGTGTCTCGCACTCACTCAGACACGAGAAAAAAGATATGTCAAAGTCCTATTTCAGAGGGGGGTGTGTGTATCTGGATGTGAACGTTTGCTTTAAGTAAGTACGTCACATTTATTTATAAAACGCTTTTCACAGACAGTCACAAAGTGCAACATTAAAACCTCATAGGAATCATAAAAGAATAAATGACCACACAAGCCACGTGTTAAAGGTCCCAGGTCATGGCCATTTCTACTGATCATATTTCCATTGTTGAGGTCTACTAGAATTTATTGCTCATTTTTAAGATGATTCAAGGAGATGTTTTAGCGGGCGTGCGAACATGACTTGGGAATTCAATTAAGAATCAAAAGGATATATTTTGCATTAAATTACACACACATTTTGTATCTTGCATCTCCACAAGAATGTTAAATAGCGCGCTGTGTTTTACTTATTTCTCATCTACTTTGAAGCATAAATTGTATTTTCTTTTTTGCATATTTTAATGCATAATTTGCAAACACTTGTTAAGATGAAACAGTGCTAGAGGAGAAATTATAGCAGGCAACATAACCGTCTTCTGCATCAAATTGAACACAATTCCACACATTTCTTCTTGACATATTAGGTATCTTTTAAAAGGTGTGGGATGTCTACAAGAATATAAAATACATATTTGTGTTTTTATGAAATAATTGGCGAAACAGGACGAGTTTTTAAAGCTTAAAGAGGTGGTTTTTGGATCAAGCTCTACATAAAAGCTATCAACTCAACCAGTGTCACATTTGATATGTCGATAAAGACTATGGTTTAGGGTGCGAGCAGGAGTGAAACAAGGTGCTTCATCTAAAGGCCACAGCTGGATATTGCAGTAAGACACACAGTAAGGATGTAGCATACTTGTGTGCATCATATATTATCCTCCCCCTTGTGTTACATGTTGCATGAGCAGCACATTTGAATCACTTCTGAACAGCTTGTCTGTGGTGAGTCCTCGGGGTTAGCGTGCATGCGGCATGAAAGCCAATTAGAGAGGACACACGCTGTCACTGCATGATGATGTCACACATGTTGAGATCATGCAACATGATATATGATGTGAGGGGGGGGAGGGAGAACATGGGTAATGATGATCCTGATTGAAAGATGGTGTTATGTCATTAATGAAATGTCAAATGATAGAAGAAGATTGTTGAAATGTGCTTTTTTTTTTAAATGGGTTTTTTTCTGTAGGATATTGTTTGAACTAGTGTCTAGTAACGTGTATGAGTGCACTTATTATATCTCCATGGAAATAAATACTTTGAAGTCTCGACATTTAGTACAAAAGGTGTACTGCTTACCGCCATCTTTGTTAGTAACTGGAGCCAGATAGATCCTGGGTGACGTTGATGTGTAATATTATTACTTTTGATGTAGGATATTGTTTGAACTAGTGTGTGGTGTTAAACCTGTATGGCAGGAAGGTGACACTTATATCCGTGGAAATAAATACTTTGAAGTCTCGACATTTAGTACAAAAGGTGTACTGCTTACCGCCATCTTTAGTATGTGAGTAATCATTAATGAAATGTCAAATGATAGCAGAAGATTGTTGAAATGTGCTTTTTTAAAAGGGGGTTTTCTGTAGGTTTGAACTAGCATCAGAAATTAGGATACAGTGGGAAATTAATCCCCCCTTTATACTGTGACAGAGATTTCAAAAACAAGTTATTTTTGATATACACATTCATTAGCATAGCCATGTGTAACTAAATGTTTTTTTTCTGACATTACTTATCAACTGTACCCCTGTATGGGAGGAGGGTTCCACTTATCATATCTCCGTGGAAATAAATACTTTGAAGTCTCGACATTTAGTACAAAAGGTTTACTGCTTACCGCCATCTTTGTTCGTAACTGGAGTGACGTTGATGTGTTGAAGAAACCAGAGCTGACTCCCCTGTCAATGACACAAAGATAACATCAACTGTAACTATTTTAAGTTAATACATCTATATATATCCTTAAAAACAAGTGTTACAAGACCTTCTTTCATGCATCAAGAAACCAACATCCTCAATCTTACATCTTTATCATAGATATACATTTAGAGTTAATAAAATGAACTTGTACATTAGACCAGATAATGAAAGCCACCTTGTACTTGACTTTTTCTATGAAGCTTTTGTGAAGGGAAAGGAACTTGTCAGACCCGAATGTCTTGTACAAGAACATCGAAGACTTTTCATGTTGATTAGTTTTGAAGTTTCAAGCACTATCTAGCACTCATCTGTGGGTCAGTGTTTTGCTCAAGGACCCTTCAGAGTGGAGGAACACAACTTGAGACTTCTTCAGAGATGAGACTTTATTTATACTGTTTTGCCTTTCTTGAAACTTGAAAATTGTCCAGCTAAAAACACCCAATTTCTTTTCAGACTCCGGTCCTCTGGACACCTTTAGGTGTCGGATGCTGAGTCGGCATCACGCTCTTAAGCACAATCTCAGCGCTGACGGTGCACGGACACCCGGGATCTCTGTGGCTCTTTGTGATCGGCAAAAAAAGATATCAAGTGGACGGTCCAGAGCAAAAGCAATTTTCAGGAGCTGAGCGGGAATATATTGAGGTCAAGTGAACTTCATTTTTCCCACATTCCCTTTACATACAGTCTGGTCTCTAACACATTCATTATGTCTGAACAGCGACCCTATAAAAGCTCATGGAATGGTCCTGAATACTGATTTCCTCTCATGAAGTTCTCATGCAATGGTTACATGTGACAGCAGTGGGGAAGAAACAGTCATTTCAAAATTAGGCCCAATGTGTGCTTCTGTGCCATGATAGATAGATAGATAGATAGATAGATAGATAGATAGATAGATAGATAGATAGATAGATAACAGATAGATGGATAGATAGATAGATAGATAGATAGATAGATAGATAGATAGATAGATAGATAGATAGATAGATAGATAGATAGATAGATAGATAGACGGATAGATAGATAGATAGATAGACAGATAGATAGATAGATAGACAGACAGATAACAGATAGATGGATGGATAGATGGATAGATAGATAGATAGATAGACGGATAGATAGACGGATAGATAGACAGATAGATAGACAGATAGATAGATAGATAGATAGACAGACAGATAGATAGATAGATAGATAGATAGATAGATAGATAGATAGATAGATAGATAGATAGATAGACAGACAGACAGACAGACAGACAGACAGACAGACAGACAGACAGACAGACAGACAGACAGACAGACAGACAGACAGATAGATAGATAGATAGCTTCCCATCAGTAGAGACCTTGATGAAGTCACAGAGAAAAACAACCTCACAAGTTTCACAAATTAATCAAAAACCCAATAATTGCTCAAGTGTCTGGTTTTTTCTAAAGTGTTTATCTCTCCTTGGAGGGGCCTGAAGAGCCCTCACACCCAAACAGAGTGACAGAAAGAGAGCAAAAGGTAAGATTTGCTTGGATGCATGATGTTATGGCTTTCATGTGTTGCCTGTGAGTCGAAAAGGCATCTTACTCTCTGGGTTTATTGAGCGGGCCTTCCTGCCTCGGCTGCACTGACCATCAGATCAGCCATCCTTTGCTTCACAGTTTATGAACTTCAAAGCTTCGCAGACACAAGCGAGCACATGATGGACTGCAGGGACGTTGAAAGGAGATAGCAAAAGAGCCGAGGCTGTGCTCCTATAGCTGTTTAATTTCAAATGAGGGGGATGACAAGGCACCCATGCTTGGTCCTGCAGCTAGTAAATAAATCAGAGCAGCAGCAGCATACTGTGAGAGTAGTAAGTGGGAGTTTCTGATCAATACGTACATTCATAGGGAAGCTAGCAAAGAGGAAAGCTTGTTTATTGGAGTACTTTGGGCTGGGGAGTTTGGTGTATGTTGTGGATATTTATAGATTTATATAAGTCAGGAGCTGAGTCAGCAGAGGAGACGGTTTTTCAATGAATCAGTTCCTCTTGGTCAGAACAAAGTTAGAAATATGCATTTTAAAGTAACAGTTTGACAGCTTATTCGCAATTATCCCAAAAATCAAGACAAGTCAGTACTGTATATTCAAACCCAGTCTCACGGCATTTCGTGTTATTAGTCACGAAATTAATTTAATCTATTGATTCGTGTTCACCATCACGATTTTAACATTTTTTTCGTGTCACACAGAACGATTTTAAATGCAATGTATTTCTATTGGTAGTGTGTTTCGTGCCTGCAACACGTCTTTTTGTCCGGTCGGGTCTTGGAAGACCAGAAGCTGTGTGGTTCATAAAAACATGTTCTTACTCAATATCTTACCCTAAGCCTAACCCTATCCCTTTTATTTTAAATTGTATAATGTCTGAGTTTTTTTGCCGTCAGTGAGGGAAAGAAATGGCTCAGAGCCTCAGAATACTGACATCTGTATTTTATGTCATCTCTTTTTCCTTCTAATTTGTTATTATTTGGTGCAGGCACGAAACATACTACCAATATAAATACATTGCTTCTAAAATCGTTCCGTGTCAGAATACTGAAATCTGTATTTTTTTAAATGTATTTTTCCTTCTAATTTGTTATTATTTACATTGCTTTTAAAATCGTTCTGTGTGACACGAAAAAAATGGCGAAATCGTGTTGGTGAACACGAATCAATAGATTAATTTCGTGACTATAACACGAAATGCCGTGAGACTGTGTTGGTATATCAGCTTGAGCAAGTACATGGGTAGCTTAGCTTAGCATAAAAACGGAGGAAAACAGCTAGCCTAGCTCTGTCTAAAGATAACAAATTCTACCTTCTAGTACTTTGAAAGTTGACTAATTAACACGTAATTTATCGTGCATTTATTATGTCCACAAAACAGTATATATAGGATGTATTTTTAAGCTTTAGAACAGCTGGTTTGGTCTTTTTGTCATCTTTGGCTAGACGTTTCCAATCTTTGTGCTAAGCTAAGCTCCTGGCTGTAGTTTCATATTACCTCCACATATCAGAGCTGTATCATTCATCTCATCTAACTCTCAGTAAGAAAGTATATGTATGTATTTCACAATTATTCCCTTTATAGCCAGCTGATTAAATAAAAAGTCTGCTTTTCCATGTGTCCTTGTTAGCATGCGTACCCGTCTAATCGCTGTTTGCTCTACACATTGACTGCAGGAATGATTCCCATTAGCTTCCATCTTAATTGATCATTTATGTTTTAAAGTTGAAGCAAAATCAAAGCAAACTTCCAGACCTGTCCTATCTTTTTACAATTACAGAAACGCCTTCCCATCGCCTCGCGTCTCCAAATCTCTTCGATAATAAAACCGAGGAACTCAAGGGACAAAAACTTCAGGAGCGCTTTCTTTTAGAAACTACACTTCCAATATTCAGAGCCCACGGACACCACAGACCTGCATATCTAATTGTTTTTCTTTTATTGTCGTCTGAATACATTTATTTTGTCTTAGGATCTTGATTGCTAATTTCAGCCAGACAATTGGCGCCTGTTGCACAAGTCTTCCTGACGCCTGTGACCGTTTCTATCAGCGCGATGAATTTAATGAGTTCAGTCTTTGTGCAGAAAGATGACCTTCTGAAATGACAACGGCAGATAAAAAGACTTTGCCTCTGTTCAAACAAAATAACATCAAATGTCGTCCCAGAGGTCCTGATAATAGGATTGATATTCAACTGGGTGGTTTTTCACACACACACACACACACACACACACACACACACACACCACACACACACACACACACACACACACACACACACACACACACACACACCACACACACACACACACACACACACACACACACACACACACACACACACACACACACACACACACACACCACACACACACACACACACACACACACACACACACACACACACACACACACACACACACACACACACACACACACACACACACACACACACACACACACACACACACACACACACACACACACACACACACACACACACACACACACACACACACACACACACACACACACACACACACACACACACACACACACACACACACACACAAAATATTGCGGAGGAGTTTCTATTGTCAACGTTTCTGTGTCTGCTCTGAGCAAACAGAACGTCTCCATGAAAGGAAGTGATGCGAGGGAGCAAAAGGTCCGCTCTGCACAATGCGTGTGTTTGCATCTGCATTGTAATCTCATATGCATAGCCAGATTCATTCACTGTGCTGTTAGGTTTACTATTGGAGTTTTAAATAAGTGTTTCCTTTACAAGAGAGCACAATGTGCCTCTGGAAAAAAGCAAGGTCACGGTTAGTTTATAGCAGTGTGTGTGTGGTACTGTTGAAGGAACGACAGTCTATATAAGATACAAATCTGCTCTACAGTGAGATGCAAACTTTAGTAAGCGTTACTGAACTACACCACTAACACTATTGTAACTTGTTAAGCAAGATGCATTTCATATTTATTATTATTAGGGCTGCATTATGTGTTGTGTCAGCGCAATGTCCACAATTATGGTATCAGGGTATATGCAGGAATCCTGAAGTCACATGTAAAACCTTTTAAGACCTTTTTTAAGACCCTTTCCATACATTTGAAGACCTCATCACCACTTTGAGTTTTAACCGGTTACCTTGGCGACACACTTTACCTCACATTGACTATATACAGTATTGATTGTCCTTCCTCCTTCTCTTCCAACCATTTGGACGCAGACTTGCATTTCCCCATAACGATGATGTTTAACAACCGGCGTAAACGGACCTTCGCGCTATCAAGCAGTGAGCGTGCGATGTCCTGTTCAGATGACGTCAAACCCAACGGGATGCCATAAATAAACTACACAGAATCTCACTACACACCTACGCAATGATTACATTCAGGCAGACTGTAGAATACAACCTCTTTGGACAATTTATATACTTATTGAAAACAAGCTACTAAATGTAATACCTTGGAAAATGCCGTTTAATACTTTTTAATAGCCTTCATTCTCGCTAAATTGATTTATCAACTTTTAATTAATACTGGGTAAGTGTATCAACACAAATCTGTCAAAAAATGTAATTTTCATAGTTTTTTGGGTAAGTTATCGCAGAAGATATAGCTTTTATGATATTCAACAACCCATATTCTCCTTATAACATGCAGCCCTAAATATTTAATGGATACAACCCCATTAAAGAGACATTTGTGCTAATGTTAGCAACAACAAAAATATGAATATTAAAACATAACTTGTCGTTTGTCCGTGTTATAATGGAGAACAGGATAATGATGTGTTAAAATAACATGTTTCCTCATAACACAGCAGGGTAACTAGCTCTACATGTCAAAAGGTCAATGGAGTTTCTTTATTTTCATGTTTTCTAAATGCATAATCTCATTTGAGGAGCTTTAGTTTCCACAGAACCTGCTCTATGAGTTTTACACTGGAAAAAATGCTGCTCCATAAACAAGTTTAAAGAATAATGAAAACAAGGTGTTTTCACTTTAAATAATAAGTACAAAAATATGCCAATAGAACAAGTGAAAATGTGCTTGGTAAGAGTTATTGAAATAAGACGGGATATTTAGATAAATCAGATCTTGTGATTAGCTGGGAGAACTATCTAATCAGGAAATGTTGAGTAAGCCGTAAACGCTCAAAAGTTTTCTGATGTTAGTTGGTGATTTTCTAATAAACGTGTAAAAAAACATGTGTTTCATCTGAGATACAACTCAAAATAAGATGTTTTGACTCAACAAGATGATGCATTGTCTAAAAACAAGACCCGATATCTCACTGCAGTGTTACTTCTGAAGTTATTGTGTCTTATATCAGGTATAGAGACATATTCTGATTCTGAAATATACTGGGCAAGATGTCAAGTTTTTGTAGTGTGTAAAACAGAAATCTAACCGGTCTTGTAAATTGCATGAAACACTGGACCGTGAGGAAGTGGATCTGCAGGGTGTTTTTATGAGTTGAGCTTTCTACCCACGCAGCTCCAGGTTCCTACACTTCCTGAGGACAACAACAAGAACAACAAGAACAACAGACCTGCTTCCTCTCGGCCGATGATTTCCACCTCCTGTGACCGCGCTCCTCTCCCACTCTCTCCTGTAACAACACAACAATCACACTTAGCGTAACATTAAGTGTTTTCCTTTTACACAGATCTTCTAGTACCTCGTACCAGACTTACAATTGGATTGGTAGGACTAAAAAGCTTTGTCAAATTGTTCCAAATCATCACAAATAGGGACGAATTGATCAGGATGAGTGCAGCTCTTAGATTGTAAACCCATATGCACAAAAAGTTAATTCAAGATATAAGATACAAGCAGCTTTTTGAAATGATCTTTGTGATTTTATGACATTTTACAGGCTGTCGTTAACTTTAATGAAGCTTGTTAATTTAAATAAAGGTTGGTGCATTAATCCACTTATGCTGAATTGGCTTTTTTTCCAGTCTCTTACTGCAAAGGAATCACCCGATAGATCTGGATTACATAAATGTTTTCCCAACCAATGCAGAAACAACGGCTGCTGTAAATAAATCAAATCTCCGAGACCTTGAGGTGACTCAGACTGTCGGTGAACTTTCCACATGAAAAGCGTGTCTTTGATGTGTGTCTTCTTAGATGTGCTTCCTCTTTAGAATAGCCTATATTTAGGTTTAGCTGTAATTGATACGCTGGTGGCGTTCGTAACCTTTGCAAGAAGCTGATGATATAAAACACGCAGGGGTCACACGTGGAACAATGACGATATGATTAGTACTGCACCAGCTGATCTTGAACTGTATTATGGTGTCGAGTGACACACACACACACACCCCCCTCAGGGAGCAATCACTCTTCACTACCTTTTTGCACAGCTGTTTTTCAATGCCTATCAACATCCCACCTCTCCTGGTTTCTCTTGGTTTTGTCTTTTGATTTGACAGAAATCCTGTGCTCTCGGTATCAAAGGCGTCCTACCGCCCACCCACATGCATTCATAATGCAAAATAAAGATCTGCTTTAATGCCAGCATATCTGACCATGGTGGAAATATGCCACTCTGTATGGAATATATATACTTTATATAACTATAAATGTGTAGTTTTCTGAGGGCAAGCCCTGATCAATATTATTATTTATTGAAGGGGTTGCCCAGTGATTAACCCACAGAGAAATATCAGCCAACTTCCCCTCACCTCTACACAGTTTTAGCATCTTCAGCTCCTTTTTACTCTGGTTTTATGGTCTAAAATTGTACTGTTTTGGACCAGTCTCACCTCTTTTGTTAACAGTTATTCACATACAGGGGAATTCAACAATTTTAAACCAACTTTAAGCGAGCTGCCCTGTACCAAACATTTAGCAGATGGCTAGTAAACACATGTAAACAAAGGGAATTACTTGTGCTAGCAGCTAAAACTCCACATATTTCCTAATATCTGAAAGTAAAGTACACATTAATACTTACATTTATCACATGATCAGGAACACGGCTCACACGCAGATTAGTGTTGATCCGTGTCAGCTGTCAGTGTCGACGCATGAGGCTTTTACACCAGGATACTATTGACAGCAGGCTATACTGGGACCTAGCGGCCAAACACATGAATTACAACTGCAAATCTCAGTGGACAATTCAAAGGAAAAGGTCCTTAAATGTTTGGTATTCTGTTAAATACAAAATGGTGGCACTAACTTAACCGTCCAGTATCATAAGAAGGAAATTACTCATATCATCATATTTAATGATTTAGTTGTAATCACTAATGAGCACATGTAAGAGCCTATTCATGTTGACGTTTTTATATTTGCAGCCACATTTTTATACTAGAGGATAGCTATCCAGACACTTAGGGGGGAGTTTATTTCACATTTTTGGAGCTAAAGCCCAATCTGTGACACATTTAGCAGAACTTGAGTGCCAGACTTAAAGAGTCCATCTGCAGATAAGATCAGAAATATATAGAGACATAGGCCTACCATAAGGGGCTTTAAAAGCAATTATACTTTATTAAACTCTTAAATTGAAGTGTAAAAGTAATAGGCAGAGTAATACAGCAAGGACTGTGCACATAAATGCCCTAAAAGCATACCTACACCAACTCACGGTGACTTCTTTAAAGGTGGTCTTTGTATTCTCATCTTGTATCCTCAAGAGTTAGAATATGGCGTTGTTTCTTGTTGGTTTTCACATCCTCTCTGTCTCTTATCTTCTCTGTCGTTGCCTCCTGTGTGCTCTTTAGAGAAGCAGGAATATTTCAAAACAACAGCGCCGCTGAGGACTGAGTGTTTTACGTCCCTGACAGCTCCTTAATGATTTTCTCTTTCCTTTTCCTCTGCTGTCTTCTAGCGAGTAATCATGGCCCAACTCATCATGGATCGGTCTTTCAGTGGGAAACAGAATCATCTGTTTGTGTAGGCGTCAAAACCACACTTTAGATTAATGGAGAAAAGTACACAACAACCACATGATTATTAGAATTTTGGCAAGAAAAAATCTATATTTGGGATTTTCATTTCAAGAGACACTCAATGAAAAATAGATGAATACCTCAAAACGTGTCTTTTGTATTGTTCTGTTGATTTCAACCAAATAATATCAGCTCCACTCAAGCTTTTCTGAGACCTGAATATACTTCCTTTTCTTCGCTCAGCATTTCTCACATGATTTGCACCTCAGACAATTTGTGCTGACACAAGAAACACACCAGTGTTAAAGATAAACCAATGTTATATTTCCTGTAAGAGTCCAATGCTGCTGTCAATAAACCGCAGAATGTCATATCAAAAATCATTTGATAAAAGTAAAGAACACATATATTTTCCAGCAATTTACGAGCTCTCACAGAAGTGGTGGAGTGACGTTAAGAGCGGCACTTAAAGGATAATGAATCACTTGTGCAGAAACAGCCAAGGATTTTCTCACATGCCTCATAGTGAGCAGGAATGGAGGAGGGGGTTTTACTTTAAGTAGTCAATGCCAGTGTGTCAGCTATGAGACACTTGTCAATCATCTGTCCCTCACATGTGCAAGCATGCTTTGTTTGAAACATCTACAAACAAACGCGGCTATTTTCTGTGCCGTTGTTCCCACATTGTGTCATATGTTGCCCTCAGCACATACCCTACCCTGTCACTCAGAGGCTTCATCTATCTAACTATATTAACTGCAGATTAAATATGTCAACGGAAATAGTGCGCAATGTGATATTTTAGGACCGTGTCTCCTAGCTTAGGGAGAGACTATTGACGATGCACAACTCCCAGTGTTGACAACATTTCACATGATAACAAATAATGCATCCAAGCACAACTGAGCAAACTCCATCAGCGGCTGAAGGCCAACAGATGTCATTATTATTGTCTTGCAGCAATGAGACACTTGTCAATCATCTGTCACATGTAGCACTGCAATGCATGCTTTTATTACAACTTCTACAAACAAACACGGCTATTTTGTGTGCTGTTGTTCCCACATTGTGTCATATGTTGCCCTCAGAGCACCCTGTCACTCAGAGACCGATGGCTTCATCTATCTTCTCCATCCTGTTACCCTCTCAGTGTGGCGCCGCTAACACTTAGCCTCAGTTTTGCTGAGCCAGAAGACCCCCACCTCCCTCCACTGCTTCTCCACCTTTATCTCTTCCACAATTCACCCATTATTTGCGCTTTTTCCTTTCCATTCTCTATCACTCTTCCTGGGAACACCTCATTATCCCTTATCTGCTTTTCTTATTCTCCCTCCCATCTCTCATTGCCTTTCTCGCCCCTAATCTCCCTTTTTTTTACTGCCTCTCTGCATCTCTTTCTCCCATTTGCTAACCTTTACTTTTTTTATTTCCCCGACCTTAATCAAGGCGTGCATTGTGTCCCTATCACGTGTGCTGATACCGAGATGTTGTTGGCAATGAATTGAGTGCTTGTGGCAAACAGCCCATTGTTTTCGATGAGTACTCGGGTCAGAAATACAATGTGATGTGACACGGAAATAGGTTTGCCATTAGCACAGCCGAGTACATTTGCAGATAAGGGCACTAGATGGCGAAGGGCTTCGGCTCAAGTGCTTCGCAGGGCGGTTTCTTCATTTACATTAACTGAATTCATCTTCACCAACACGTGCAAATTGCTTTTGTGGGAATCAATCGTGAATCTCATGAGCCAGCACTTGTGCCGTTTGCCCATTAAATTCACTGTAAGTGGGGAAAATATATATTTTATATCGCTTTAACGAGGATGTGATGATGACTCTTTAATTGTTAGGTATATAAATGTCATTAATGTTATCCCATAGGCTAATCGGAGCACAGAAAATCTAAAACTTTGAGATGCTGCAACCAGTATGATATGAAGTCAAACAGTTCAGCAGCTGATAAAGCATCTTGAGGGATACACCACATAAAACAGACTTTCACATTACTCAATCTGCATTGCATCACTCCAAGAAGATGGGTCGCATTGATTGCAATTAGCAGCATTTGTCAAAAGGCATGAAAGAAAGTCCAGGAATCGGTTCTTTGATGTGAGTTTTCAAAGAGAGATAACTCGACTAACAGACTTCAACTGGGACTTAACTGCAGATTAAATATGTCAGAGGAAATGTGATATTTTAAGACGGTGTCTCCTAGTTTAGGGAGAGACTATTGACGATGCAAAACTCCCAGTGTTGACAACATTTTCACATGATAACAAATAATGCATCCAAGCACAACTGAGCAAACTCCATCAGCTGCTGAAGGCCAACAGATGAGTCACAAAGGGAAACCAAATAAGTGCACCATAGAAAAAATACTCCAATGTTTTCCTACTATTTCTTGTTGTGTGCTGTATGACAGTAAACAGGGTATGTTTGTTTGAATCTGAGGGAATGACCTCTGCATGAAGGATTACTTTTTCAACCAATGCTGCACATCCTGTCCCTTCACCTCAATGCAACCAGTAATACTTTATGATGCTCCCTGCTGGCAGCATCTCTGTATGCGACAACATTACATGTACATTTAGCAGCTGCTCCGACGCTTCTTTGACTTCCTCCTTTCCCACCCTCTTTAGTTACATAATGAGACATTACACGGCTTTCATTGAAGGCGTTGTGCTCATTATTTAAAACCGCCCTGCAGCTTCTGAGTGGCTGAAGAAAGGAGATTTAGTCTCTACACTTTGTTCCTTCTTTATCAACAGGCCAGACTTGGAAACATCCATTACCTCAGCACAGATGAATAGCAAAGACTCAGGGTTGTCAATAATATCCAAATGTTCCCAACTCTGTGTGCCATTCATCTCCACGGGGTTTTATTGGAGCTGCATTGCCCTCTGCAGGCAGTAATAAATGTCTGCAGTGATTCCCTGTACACTCCCTGTAGGCTCAGTCTACTGCTGCGTAACCCCCTCCAGCACACAAGCACACTCAATTACCCATTACCTTTTCTACCTCATTTTAAAGACAGATGCACACACCACCAGCCAGAAGCCACTTGTTCATTATTAGCTCTTCATTTGGGCCTCGGGGTGTCATGACAGGTTGGGTTCTGTTGACACAGAGCTCATCACGGGCATTTTTTAAACGGCATAATGGACATTTAATGATTGTTCTAGATAACACACACACACACAGGAGGTGCTTTCACATATTGCTGCGTGCTGTAAGATGAAAAGTAGGCGTTGTAAAGCGATGGCTTATCCGCGTAATGTGTCCTAACAAATGTCTTCTTCACTGTCTTTTATAACGGTACAGGAAGAGAGAAGAGGAGGGGTTATGCTAGGGCTGTGCGATTATGGCAAAAATCATAATCACGATTATTTTGGTCAATAATTGATATCACGATTATTAAATACGATTATTCATTGACTTTGAAAACATCCATTTATTGAACTTTAAAACAAATACAAATAATAATTTGAACAGTATCTTATAACTGTTGATTACCCTGAACGTATAATTCAACTGAAAAACTTTAAATAAATAATATCAAAATAATAAATACCAATAAACAAGATCAACAAATATTTTGGAGCGCACTTCCAAAAGCTACTAAACATATATAAATATGATAAATACAAATAAATTAGACCAAAATAAATTAGATCAAATATGTTGCAGTGCACTGTCACAAAAATCAAAGCAAAGCAAAATAATTGTTTAATTCGATTATGTTGTTTTCGTAATTGTGGCAGGCCAAAATCGTAATTGCGATTAAAATACGATTAATTGCACAGCCCTAGGTTATGCTACATCTATACAGAATGCTTCATGATGGAATTAGCATCAAAAACAACTCAGTGCATGTTTTTAAAACTAATGCAAAGGAGATATTTGGGTCCAGATCTGTGGTACTTCGTGTTGCTGTCTCGTCAAAACGTTTAGGGGGATTTCTAGGCTGAATATCAGGAAATACTGCACATTGAAAAGGTTTTTTTTGTCATGAATATCCACACACTGAGTGGATCCCATGGCCACAGATGTGATATCTGCATGCAGAAAGTGTCCATCAGTGTGTCCTTCAGTGAGACAGTGAATGCCTCGTCTCTTATAAGCTGCTTCACATATGGGAGCTTTGCTTTGACCCATTCAAGGTGTGGTAGAGAGCAGATACAGTACACACACACACACACACACACACACACACACACACACACACACACACACACACACACACACACACGCACACACACACACACACACACACACACCTGATGTTTCACTAGCCTTCCTGAATACATAACAGAACTTCTTTGTGCACTTATGAGGGATATATGGCATGTGTTGTCTAAAGCTTGCATGCAAAAGACAGAAATGTGTATTTTTTTACTTTTTATTTAAAATGCTTCATTAAAAAAAGGTTATTAGTTCTGATGCTTCAATGCTTAAGCAGTATTTAACTGTTTGAGATGGTAGAGGTAGAGCCACACAGTGAAATGTGAAAACAAAGCAGGTGAAGTGGCTCTGTTCTGCACAAATAATTATTGTTAGCGGGATCCCTTTATTATTGGGTATTACAGTATTTGACCCCTTGGCATTGGAAACTATGAGAGAACTATGATTCTCAGTGGTTTCCAATGCACTAACTCTAAATATCAGACGGATAATTGCACGTTCAAGAAGTTTTACCTGAAGTTATGAAGCATCAGAGGATAATAGGTGAACACGTGCTACATGCTCTGGCGCACAGGAAGTCCCAAAATCTTGTTCTTATCGGACTCTTTTATCGGTCTGCATGAAAATCTATACAATCAGGCAACTTTTCTACAACTATCTCATGTAGAGGTCAATCCATTTTTGATCAAATCCGACCAGGGTCAAGTAAAAGGACAACAAAAGTTCACTTAATCTGCATTTTGATGTTTCTATCCTCATTAATCAGTATGTAATGCATCCATATGGCTGTAAGTAAAACACAAGAAGCTTCCTGTCGTTCTTCTGTGTTTCTAACAAATCTATGATATAGTTTGATAGCAGAAAATGTTCCCTCTGCACCTACATTTGCAAAAGGACACATCCATTGTAGAAGATACCATTTCCTCCACTGAGAGAATCCTCAGTAGACTAAAAATGCAATGCCACATCTTCTTGTAATCCTGTAGCTTCCTCATGCTTGGGGCCATTTTTAACAATTGTATAAGCCACATAATGACGCTGACTTTTCCCTGACATGAAAACTTCCTCTCTTTCTCTCTGCAGACTTTTTCTGAAAGGCATTCTGGGTTATCTGAGTAACTGAAACAGATGCAGACTTGGGGTTGGCGGTAGAAAAGTGTAAATTACAACACTTCATCACAGAATGGCTCCTGGAATGGACTCGACGTAACAGATTGATCCGGAGGAGTGTGTGCATAATGAGCGGCGGATTGATGGTTTGAAAGCATCTGCTTAAGGGCAGCGGTGCATCTGCTGCTCCTCGATGTCCTGCAGGGTTCGACATCATGACATCGCTCACTTAAATGAAGCCTGTCTGTATATCGACAACAGGGAGCACAGTAATGAGACGACACATTATTGCAATGTCCTGGATGCCGGTGACATGGCCTGTAGGAGCTGCTAACAGATGTTTGACAATGTCTAAATGAGAAGCGGTGGATTTTTATTTGGAAAGGAAAGCTCATTTCCAAACCTGTCACGTACTGTTTACAATTATAAAAAATCATTACTACGACTCTCTGGAGATACATTTCCTGATTTTAATCCTAATAAAGTCCTGGCAGATATGTCTCTGTACTCTGAAGATGTGTAATTACTTTGTCAACAAGCGGGTTCAATTCTCACGGCTTCTTTTTAAGACACATTTTCACATAATCCATCATTTTGTTGCAGGTGTTAATTTTCTCCAGGCTTATTTAAGCATGCAGCTTTGCTTGTTTTATTACAAGCACGTTGAAAAATGCTTTACCCCTGGGCTGTTTCATTTGTATTTGTGACAAATCATTACTGTACTCTGGAAATGAGTGTGTTTGTTAATACTGTGAGTTCATTGGGTTTGCTGTTGTCATAAGACATGAGTCAGGCAACGTGACTGCGACATTTCCCCCCCAAAAACTAATCAAAACACGGCAATTCCTTGCTTTGTCCAACAACCAATTATAATTGTATTATTTAATATATTATCTAATTTTCACGCTCTTTTTATAATGCTTTCATCGTATTTTATTACGCTTTTGTGAATAATTTTGTAATATGGTTTCAAAAAGTCCCATGTATTAGTAGAATGTATTATTATTTTAAGATTAATAGCAAAAATATGATTTAAATTCAAACCAATCAGCATAATCTGTTGCTACACTATAACTGGAAGATTGCTTTTTAATGTAAATGCCTAATATTTACTTAATTTCCCCTTAAAACATCCCAAAAATCTCTATTTATCCACTTAAATCAGCTTTTCAGACAGTGACAGTGTTGAGTCATAACAATAATCACTATGTTCATCATTTCAAGCTGCAGACATACTGAATAAACCATCAGCACGCAGGTGTTCGCTCTGCAGGTGCTCGCTCTGCAGGTGCTGTGTGATGAACCAATAATAAAAACAAACACTTCCAATCCAGCTGCTTATGACGTAGAAAACAAACAATCAGTCGAGAAATATATACGTAAAACATCATTTATTGTGCGGTTATAAAATCCAAACTGCGTAGAAAAAATATGTCTTCAAACATCTAGCTCATTAACAGAGAGTGAGTGCTGTGCTATGGATCTGAAATACAGTATTCAAAGTGATATTTCCCTCAGTCTATGGTTCTGACCCAGTATTGGCAGTTCCAGGTGAAGAAATGTTCTCCTCCCTTCCTGCAGACTCTAAACTGGGGCAATGTTGGCTTTCCAAGTTCTTTTATCCTGATTTGTGCTTATTGAGATGATTTTTTTTGCTATTTTCAGCTTTTTATCAAAGTGAAAATGGGTGCGGGAAAAGCTGGAACAAAAACAGCAGCAGGCTCACGTCTTCGGGGAGTCTGCCTCGAGAGAAATATCACTTTAAAAGCAGATACACAGTGTAAACAATCTGTAGACAAATAAAGACAAATATATGTGTACATTTTAAACAATAAATACAAATCCCTTATGAGACAAGACGTGAAATGTCAAGACATTCATATCTAAAATTGACCTTTAAACAACAATAATGTAGTGTATTTATTTCTCCATGTACAGTACAGCGAAGTGCGGCGAATCACACACACACATTTCTGCTTGTTTTGTAAAAAGGGAAACTGTTCCCACCGTTAAAAAAGATCCGATTTAAAGCACTGAGCTGTGAAAAGCCACTTAAGACCTCCGAGATATCAAAACACCTTTTGTCTACACGACAAAACCGAAGGTGCAAAATAAACATATATGGTCATTGTTTAATGGCGGCGTGTGTGTACAAATCCATTGTTCAGAAACAGACATAAACATATATAAGGTTATAGCGGACATATTTACATTCTGACTCAATTAAAAGCCTTTCTGTGGGAAACATGTACCGTCTAACACTGATAACAGTAGAACATGTCAGTCTAAAGAAAAGCACCGTCACTCAATCGTGTCCGTTTGTGAAGCTGCTTCCCATCAGCACTTCATTTCCCATGATGCTCCTGTGTAAGCTGCTTCCCATCAGCACTTTATTTCCCATGATGCTCCTGGGTTTCGTAGTCTTCGGCGCCTCAGGAGTCTCTGAGTTTGGCGTCTACACGGCGCTCGCTTGAGACAGAAAGCAAACAAAAAGAAAGGAGGGAGAGAGAGCCATGATTGGACGAGCTCAATCGGTAACAGGAAGTTTAAAAAACGATGTCGTGAGAGTCGCCGTTCGGCCGCTTGGCGAGAGGAGGCAGAGGCTTCTTGTGAAATTCTGTGAAAGGAGGGGAGGAGGGGGAAAAAAGGATTTGACTACGTTAGAAAACTACTGAACATCCATCGAGAAGTCCTGCAATAGAAATCAATTAGAGCTCACACACACACACACACACACACACACACACACACACACACACACACACACACACACACACACACACACACACACACACACACACACACACACACACACACACACACACACACACACACACACACACACACACACACACACACACACACACAACACACACACACACACACACACACACACACACACACACACACACACACACACACACACACACACACACACACACACACACAGCACACACACACACACACACCCCACACACACACACACACACACACACACACACACACACACAGTGAGATGAGAGAAAGACATGCTTATTTAAAGTCGACACACACTCAGGGTTTCCTTCGTACACAACCACCACACACACTCTTCAAACTGATGATGAGTGTTTTTATTTTATTATTACGGGGTTAGTGGATTTGGCAAAAAGAAAGAGTAATGGTTGGTTAGCGGTGAGGGGTGTAGAACGAGCGGACATCACCGGCGCCTTTACCAGAATGTCTCGAGTCTCCGAGGGGCTCTAGTTTTGGCAGCCTAGACGCTTTAGGAGTTGCCCATCCCACTAGAGAAACAAAATGAATACACAGTGAGCAGGACACATCGAAAGAGAGGAAGATAGGTTCTGGTCCATCTGATAGACTTGATGTCACTTTAGAGCAGGGGGGTCCAAACCTTTTTCACCGAGGGCCACATACAGAAAAACATACGAAGGGCTGGGCCACTCACTACAGGTTTATTGCCTCATAAGTTAAAGGTAGGGTAGGTAAGTTTGAGAAACCAGCTCGAGGGCGCTAGAATTTGAAAATACACAACCGGAAAAAATCTGCCACTTCCTCACAGAGCCCCTCCTCCAACACACACGAACGCGCACATGACCAATGAGGGCACGAGATAAGTTTGTGCACAGATGGAAGGCTGACAGGCAGGTAGGCCATCCAGTTATTTTAGCCGGGCCGGCTCAGATGATTGGTCGTGCTTTTTACAGTACTACAGCTTCCACAGATGACATGTTTTTATGGATTTATTGTCAAAGCACTTCAGATATTCATTGCTATCTGGATGTTAAGAGCATTCCATGGAATATAACAAAAAGTGTATCTCGAGCCGGTTTCTCAAACTTACCTACCCCACCTTTAAGTTATAAGTTGGAAAAGTCGATCCAATGTAGGTAAATTATTCTTGATACTTGAAAATGCTGTAAGAAAAAAACAGCTCACAGCTCTCCAGAGGGTTTACTTTATTTAGTTAGCAGCTCATTCCTTAAAACAGAAGCTTCAGATTGCTGATAATAAGAGGAAATGTATTTCAAGCTTGTTATTGGGCTTTTTCATTATCAACTTTATAAAGTGAAGCTGTTGCAAATATTCAAATTAAAAGTTATTTTTAGTGAGATTTAATTAGAAGCTACATAAGCAGAGATGGCAAAAGTACACACGTCCTTTACTCAAGTAGAAGTACAGATACTCGTGTTTAAAAATACTCTGGTGAAAGTAGAAGTACTGACTAAAGTTCGTAACTCAAGTAAAAGTAAAGAACTTTGAAATGTAAGAAGTAGAAAGTACAGGTGTTTGTGTTAAAGTACTTTTAAAGACTGACCTGGTCGGGGGGGGGGACTCTCTGCGGGACCCTCCTCCGTCCTCAGAGGGTCGACTCTGTGTTTCCTCTTCAGGTGAAGCTTCCTCGTCGTCGTCGTCTTCTTCTTCTCTTGATCACCCGTCGAGGCTGATGTGAGGAGAGCAGTTTTCACGATGATGACTCAATGATCTTACATTTTCCAAATAATCTGACAAACATAGACAGGACTTAAAATGCATGAAACCGACGAGTTGATAAAGAAAGTCCAGATGTTCAAATCGTCTCACATCAATTCAATAAAAGATGGCTCCTTCCCTTCAGCTTTGACTACTTACTTTTGACCATCTTTGTATCCCTTCTCATCTTAATGTGTAATTATATTTATCTCTCAGACACCAGTAATCGGAGCGTATTGAAGAAGATGAGGATAAATATCAGACAGTTGCTTAATTTAATAAAAATACATCTCACTTTGAATAATCTCCGCTTGTTTGTTTGATTTGTTTTCAAAGCTTCTTATTTATCTACTAGACTTCAAAAAGCGTTATTTTAACATCGACAGAGATTGTGAATTATCTGTCGATTTGACTTCTAAATAAAACTCTTGGCACAAATCACGTTTTGAAAACTATTTGCCAAGTGATTGAAATCATTGAGAGTCAGTCGGGAACAGCTCCAGCTATAAAACTGTATTATATATGACATTTAAAGTGGATCACGCTCACCTGCTGTGGGATTTTCCAGCGTTTGTCTCGTGTCGTTCGGCTCTTCGTCATCCTCATCCTCCTCTTCCTCGTGATCTGCGTCTCTCTTCGGGCTGTTGGTACGGACCTCCTTCCTTTCCATTTCTTTGCCATCATTCTAAAAAGGGACAAAAAGGCACATTATCAGAGATAGTTGTATTACCAGAAAGCCTAAACACTGTATTGGATTCTTGACTAAAAAACACCAAGAAAAAGCTAGTCGTTTTTTCTCGTCTTCAAGCGACACACACGATATCTGTCTTCTGGAAAAACACAGAAAACCCCCTTTATCAGTCAGAGGTGGGAAGTAGTGGAGTACAAATACTTCGTTACTGTACTTAAGTATCTGGTATCAGTACTTTACTCCACGACGACTTTTTACTTTGACTTCTTACATGTTGAACACAAATACCTGTACTTTCTACTTCTTACATGTTGAACTCAAATACCTGTACTTTCTACTTCTTACTTCTTACATGTTGAACCCAAATACCTGTACTTTCTACTTCTTACATGTTGAACTCAAATACCTGTACTTTCTACTTCTTACTTCTTACATGTTGAACCCAAATACCTGTACTTTCTACTTCTTACATGTTGAACCCAAATACCTGTACTTTCTACTTCTTACATGTTGAACTCAAATACCTGTACTTTCTACTTCTTACATGTTGAACTCAAATACCTGTACTTTCTACTTCTTACTTCTTACATGTTGAACCCAAATACCTGTACTTTCTACTTCTTACATTTTGAACCCAAATACCTGTACTTTCTACTTCTTACATTTTGAACACAAATACCTGTACTTTCTACTTCTTACATGTTGAACCCAAATACCTGTACTTTCTACTTCTCACATGTTGAACCCAAATACCTGTACTTTCTACTTCTTACATGTTGAACCCAAATACCTGTACTTTCTACTTCTTACATGTTGAACACAAATACCTGTACTTTCTACTTCTTACATGTTGAACACAAATACCTGTACTTTCTACTTCTTACATGTTGAACCCAAATACCTGTACTTTCTACTTCTCACATGTTGAACACAAATACCTGTACTTTCTACTTCTTACATGTTGAACCCAAATACCTGTACTTTCTACTTCTTACATGTTGAACCCAAATACCTGTACTTTCTACTTCTTACATGTTGAACTCAAATACCTGTACTTTCTACTTCTTACATGTTGAACTCAAATACCTGTACTTTCTACTTCTTACTTCTTACATGTTGAACCCAAATACCTGTACTTTCTACTTCTTACATTTTGAACCCAAATACCTGTACTTTCTACTTCTTACATTTTGAACACAAATACCTGTACTTTCTACTTCTTACATGTTGAACCCAAATACCTGTACTTTCTACTTCTCACATGTTGAACCCAAATACCTGTACTTTCTACTTCTTACATGTTGAACCCAAATACCTGTACTTTCTACTTCTTACATGTTGAACACAAATACCTGTACTTTCTACTTCTTACATGTTGAACACAAATACCTGTACTTTCTACTTCTTACATGTTGAACCCAAATACCTGTACTTTCTACTTCTTACATGTTGAACCCAAATACCTGTACTTTCTACTTCTTACATGTTGAACACAAATACCTGTACTTTCTACTTCTCACATTTCCCAAACAGGCTGGTTCCTTTAGTTTGAATGTGTGTTTGGTGGCGTGATCATTATTATTTAGAGTCATTGCGTGCCTATTGATTTGAACACGATCCGTGTATCCATCATTTCCTGGTCTTCTCTAAAGAAGAGGGACCAATGAAAACGTTGTCATGTTGCCGTTGTTCAGCATGGAAACATTCATTAGCTAACAATGACATTATTGTTCTATTAATATAAAGGGAGGTCAGGTACTCTTTAAAACAGCTGCTAGTTATGGGTACTTTTTACTGAAGTACATTTCAAAGCCCTCTTTACTTTCACTTGAGTAAAGAAGTTTAGTCAGTACTTCTACTTTTCCCAGAGTATTTTTAAACACGAGTATCTGTACTTCTACTTGAGTAAAGGATGCGTGTACTTGTGCTCACACACACCACAGAGATCACGTTGCTGATTGGCTGAAAGGGATTTGGGATGTTTTCCTCGTCGAGCTCCTCTTCCTCGATGGGCCTTCCCTCGCGCTCTGCCTCTTCGCGCTCCTCTCGCTCCCTACGGACACAACACCACGTTCACTTTGAAGCTCAATGATGCAACGCTTTGAGATTTAATAACCAGTCAGGGGGAGTTTTTCCCCTCTATCAAAAACAAAATGCAATATCCAGGGTTCTTAGAGACTATAAAAGTTAGAGTGAAGCACTTTGGAAAAACTTTTAAGCATCGTAAACCAAAATGTATTTACTAGATTGCGTATTTAAAACTTCAAAAGCTAATTTCTTGATTTTTTCGGAGAGCAAGGGAAGGTTTTATTGCTGAAATGTTATCTCATAGATTTTCTTACGGTCCCTTCGTGATCCTCACCTCTCCTGTCGTATCCTCCTCACCCTCTCCGCCCTCTCCTTCTTGTCCTGTTCCTCCTGAGCGCGCTGCTCCGCCGTATCTTTCTGCACGCGCTCAGTAATGGCCTCGTAGTCTTTGGCAATGTTGTTGAGCAGCCACTTCAGGCCCTTCTTGATGGACTTGTCGACCTTTTTGCCGTAACCCAGAACGGCCGAGCATGGCTCCTGGGGGACGGATGTATATTAGGAAACCTCTCCGAAAAAGATTTAGTTTTACGAGATACTTTGGATGAAAAGCAGACATACTAAAGAAGGAGAATGAACTGGCTCTTTGTGTGTGTGTTTGGGGGGAAACTGCAGTTCAATGCCCTTGATGAAATTCAAGTGGCGTTTCCACAACAGGTGCACAAACACTTACGATCTGACAGAGACACTTGTTCTCGTTAACAAGCTTCTCTAACGACAGGTTCTCAATGATGTCGGCTTCAGCCAGCGCTCCCTCCTGGTCCTGTTTGTTGGCAAGCCTGCGAGCACAGAGAGGAATAAGGAGATATATTAGTGATTAACGTCGAGTAGGAAAAGCTAAATAAATACAATCCCTCTCCTGTGACTCGACCAGAGGAGCTCAAGCTGCAGGGACAGCTGTTGAACTCAATCGCTGCACAAGTGTTAGTGGCTGGAAAGCTTATGGAAATATGACTTGTTTGAATAAAACACCATCTGACTACCTGAAGAAATTCTGTGTGTCTCAACGTATGCCGATTACTGATTATGCAGATTACTCTTTTTTTCGTTTTCAGACTTCGAGGTGAACCAATTTCTCTGTGATCAACTCATCTTTCACACCTCTGTGCTTTCACATTTTAGAGTAGTTTTAAAGGTCCCCTGTTATACTGTTTATCATCAATATATCACAGGTCTCAGATATATACAGAGCCTGTCTCTGATTGGCTGAAACACCAAACAGATCATTTAAGTATAATTTTCTTGCATGATAACACTCACACTAACACAGGTTTCCCAGCGATGCGAGGGTGCTGGAGGACCTCGGCCATCGTCTCCCGTAACTCCTGGATCCTCTGGACGTCGCTGGAGTCGACCACAAACACCACGCCGTGAGACTCGGAGTAGTAGTTCTTCCAGATGCCCCGGATCCTCTTCCCGCCGCCCAGATCGAAGATGGTCACCTCGAACTTGCCCTGCTTCAGGTCGACCTTGGAAAAACCCACCGTGGGAGCCACATCCTGGGGATTCTCTGCGGGAAACAGCAACGAGAGGTCGTGTTAGCAGAGACAACGCACATGTAAAGCAAAGTATAAAAGAACAGGAAGGATATGCTGATAAAAACACACTTTATACACATTATTAACAAACAGTACTAACCTCCTTGGATTCCTCGTACTGTGGCCGTCTTCCCGGCATTATCCAGACCCACCATCACCAGAGTCACTTTCCTGTTGGGAGGAAATGAACACACGTGAACACAGATATCAGCGTCAGTCATTATGCATGTTCAAAAACCTCCAACAGGAAGTCACCCAGCAGCACTTCATCCACACACTTGGGCAGAAAGTGTTGAGGATCTCAAAGTTTCTTAACAGTCCAGAAAACGTACTCTTGCAAAGCATTTGTTGTGTGCATGTGTAACCTTTCTGAAAATATGTAAGATTTCCACCACTGTTTACTATATTTTTGACTGATTTCATTCAAACCCAACTAACGTGTCGGAAATAAAAGAAATATTTTGAGTTTAACACATATTTGCTCTCAAAAGAATAAAGGCGAACCTGGAGACACTTTTTAAATTGACCTTTCAAAGACAATTATAAGTTGAGAATCTTTTTATTGGATGCTTATGTAGAAGAAATCACCAGAAACAAAAGGACTCCTAATACCTGAGAGGAGATTAACATAAGTTGTACACATAAACAAAAACTGTCTTGTCTCCTGAGTAAATACTTAACTTCGCGACCTGCGCCGAAAAGACATGAACCGCACTATCCATCTAACTGTCCTCTGGAGCCAGGCGGTTTTCATCGGGGCGTCCTCTGGCTGTAAACCTCTATGAGGTGACACGAGGCGAGACAAACTGTCTGCCCTTTGTCCTCCGTGCTACAAAACCCTTCATAACAACCGGTCAGAAGAAGAGACCCGCGGCACAGACCTGCTGCAGGATTAGGGGAGGATTTCCTGACTAAGTCCAGAGGATCAGGAGCCTCACAGGAACCACGTGGGATAAACACTCTGAATTATATTTTGCTTCTTCACACCCAATGTCTGGTATCAGGTAAAAACACTTATATATGGATTGTGAGCCCGAGGCATCATAAGGGGAAGCACTGTCGTTTATAATCAAAGTGTATTATGTTCAACATTGATTTAACCACCAAATATTCTCCTTGATTAATATTCTAACTGTTTGCTGCTTCATGGAAATGTCAAAGAATAACCAAGTGAACAGTTTTTACAAACACCCTTTCAACACGTCTGACTGACTTACTTTACACCAAGAAACTTGTCAGCACATTTCTGTGTTTGCAAAGTGTTGAAAAGTGTGTGCAGTGTATATCTTGTTCCCTCTAGAATAGTCAAAGGGCTTTCTTGAGATTGTATTGGCTGTGATGGAACAAGAGAGCTGCAATACATGCATGATTGAGATGAATAATATCCCACTTTGTACCTTGGTCAGAATCCACTGAGCTTAGATCTGTCTGATCGCTCAGTGGTTGAATACAAGTGTATTATATTAACCTGCTTTAACCTAATAAATCAAATCAGAGGTGGAAGAAGAACTCAGAGCTTGTACTTGAGTAAAAGTAGAAGTACTCAGATCTTGTACTTGAGTAAAAGTAGAAGTACTCAGAGCTTGTACTTGAGTAAAAGTAGAAGTACTCAGATCTTGTACTTGAGTAAAAGTAGAAGTACTCAGATCTTGTACTTGAGTAAAAGTAGAAGTACTCAGATCTTGTACTTGAGTAAAAGTAGAAGCACTCAGATCTTGTACTTGAGTAAAAGTAGAAGAACTCAGATCTTGTACTTGAGTAAAAGTAGAAGAACTCAGATCTTGTACTTGAGTAAAAGTAGAAGTACTCAGAGCTTGTACTTGAGTAAAAGTAGAAGTACTCAGATATTGTTCTTGAGTAAAAGTAGAAGTACTCAGATCTTGTACTTGAGTAAAAGTAGAAGTACCAGATATTGTTCTTGAGTAAAAGTAGAAGTACTCAGATATTGTTCTTGAGTAAAAGTAGAAGTACTCAGATATTGTTCTTGAGTAAAAGTAGAAGTACTCAGATCTTGTACTTGAGTAAAAGTAGAAGTACTCAGATCTTGTACTTGAGTAAAAGTAGAAGTACTCAGATCTTGTACTTGAGTAAAAGTAGAAGTACTCAGAGCTTGTACTTGAGTAAAAGTAGAAGTACTCAGAGCTTGTACTTGAGTAAAAGTAGAAGTACTCAGATCTTGTACTTGAGTAAAAGTAGAAGCACTCAGATCTTGTACTTGAGTAAAAGTAGAAGTACTCAGAGCTTGTACTTGAGTAAAAGTAGAAGCACTCAGATCTTGTACTTGAGTAAAAGTAGAAGTACTCAGAGCTTGTACTTGAGTAAAAGTAGAAGAACTCAGATCTTGTACTTGAGTAAAAGTAGAAGAACTCAGATCTTGTACTTGAGTAAAAGTAGAAGTACTCAGAGCTTGTACTTGAGTAAAAGTAGAAGTACTCAGAGCTTGTACTTGAGTAAAAGTAGAAGTACTCAGATATTGTTCTTGAGTAAAAGTAGAAGTACTCAGATCTTGTACTTGAGTAAAAGTAGAAGTACCAGATATTGTTCTTGAGTAAAAGTAGAAGTACTCAGATATTGTTCTTGAGTAAAAGTAGAAGTACTCAGATATTGTTCTTGAGTAAAAGTAGAAGTACTCAGATCTTGTACTTGAGTAAAAGTAGAAGTACTCAGATCTTGTACTTGAGTAAAAGTAGAAGCACTCGCATCTGGTACTTGAGTAAAATTAGAAGTACTCAGATCATGTACTTGAGTAAAAGTAGAAGTACTCAGATCTTGTACTTGAGTAAAATTAGAAGTACTCAGAGCTTGTACTTGAGTAAAAGTAGAAGTACCAGAGTGTAGGAATACTCTGTTACAGACATCACCATACGCACACCTGTAACTAGGTCAACAAGAGCTGCAACAAGAGGAGATTGCGTTGTTCCATTAAGGAAGAGTTCATTCAGCCAATCTTCATTTTCTTTTAAAGCTGCACAACAGTGGAACTCAATCCCAGTAACGATTAGAGAACAAAACACCTGCACTTTATTCAAATCTAACTTAAAAACATGGTTAGTGGGAAATCAGCTCTGTCAACACTGACACAATCTGCACTTTACAACGCTCTGTTTGTACACATGTGCCTTGACCTGTTGCTATCTGTCTGCTTTGGGAATATCACAAAGCAGACAGGCAGTGTTTATAGATTATTTTTATCATAATATAAACATCTATGTTGAATGTTGTTTTACTGATTGTATTTACCTGTCATTTGAAGTGACATTTTTTTTTAGGATGACTTTCAACATGAAAAATAGCCTGTTGGCTAACTCTGGCGCATTTACAGAAATGTTAATCAATGTGCACTGTGCCCCTGTCAAATTAATTAATTAATCAAATAAAAATTAAAAACAGTAAAAGTCCTGCATTCAAAATGTTCCTCAAGTAAAAGTAGAAAAGTATTAGCATAAACATATAGTTAAAGTAGCGACAGTAGAAGTAGTCATTGTGCAGATTGGTCCATTTCAGAATAATATATATGATATGTTTTATAATTACTGATGCATCGAAGTGTTATCAAAGCTGGTATATATATCTAACATCATTAATCCAAATCAGTAAAGTAAGTAAAGCTATTAAATACATTTAGAGGAATAAAAGTACCCCATTTACCTCTGAACTAGTGGTGTAGAAGTACAAAGTAGCAGTAAATACTAATAAATACTAATAATAAAACTTGATTTACCTTGCAGGCTCTCGCCAGCGTTTGAGCCAGTTGCAGCAGTTCGCCATCAGACTAAACATCTCAGTCCAGATGATCAAATCCAAACCACTGGGTTTATCCAGCTGATCGATGAACGTTATTCAAAATCAAATCCATTGCATAAATACATAAATCCGTGTCTAGCTAAAGCTAAAGTAGCTAACGGTTTCTTGTTAACTCGTTTGATTTCAATCTCAACACACGAGTGAGTCTGTTACTAAGCAGATTAGTAGCTGTGCTCACTGATAATATAAACCAGTATTTGATTTATAATCTAAATCAGATATAATACGTATTTTACTCACGAAACAAGAGCTAACGGTACTTAGCTGACTGCTTTGTTTACGTCGTCTTTTCTGCTGCTAGGCTGCAGGCGTGCTGACGTCATCTGATCAACCAATCAGCGGCCACCAAAGAGATGCGGTTGTTGAAAGAACGCCTTCTTGTGGACATTTAAAGAACCTGCAGTTTAAAATGTTTTTGTATACTGTATACTCGATTTGCAATGTATGCCATGATTTGATTTAATGTATAACACATATATATTATCCTTCTTCATAAAATGAGCAATTACTACCACCAAATCCAGTTGATCCATCCATCGGATGCAGGTCTTTTCTGTCTCTTTCTGTTATAACTCTCTCTTATCATCAACAACACATTTAACATTTTATTCATTATTTCATATGTTCTGAGCATCTTTTTTGTAACAGAAGGCTACATATCATCTTGTGAAGTCACTTCAATTTGAGGAGGGAGTGTTATTTTGAAAAGCATTCCCAGTTCAGGTCAACAAGGACTAAAAGCTGTTTCAACTCAGGTATGATGAGATCCTGAGATAACGCCACAGTAATGTCCTTTATTTGTAAACTGGGATCCAGCGTGTTAATTGGCTGAATGGACAGTTATGATGCCGTTGTCCTTTTGGCTCCTATTTACTAAAGTAGTAAAGATGTGCTGAACTTGTGAATTAAGTTTAAGTGTATTTATTTTTAATGCTGTCCTCTGCTATTGTCGTTGCATGGCTTTGTAATATTTCTGTTGTGTTAAGTGGGTTTTAATGGGACCAGCGGTGCACATCTCCATTGTATTCTAGTTGATTAATTATTGAACATTGTTTGTTTGTTTTTCCCCTTTAGTTTACGGCCCTCTGTGAATATAAGAGCCATGTTTTATAGTGTATTTAAATCACATATTTAGGTCATTATTTTGAGTTATAAATACTATGTTTTTTCCATAATAGCATATTATTCACTCAGGTTTTTAACTTTAACATTTAATTGGCCCCTTAATTGCTTTTCTTTAGTGCCATCTTATTGATATGTATATGAATCATAAACAAGACAATATTAATAATAATTGTAATAGCACATATATATAATAAAAACGATATATAATACAAATAATAATAATAATGACAAATGTTTTTTCTCGTCGTTTTGGCGCCCTCTGCTGGTTTAAATGAGTACAACATTTTCACTGCGCATGCGCTCTGTAGATGGATACTAGCAGATGCATGTCATACGATTTATCCGGGCTGCGTTTCACTTCTCTTATTTTTCATTTCCTCGCTCCTCGGTCTCGGTCTCACCGGAAGTTGATTTGTCTGCGCCATCTTGAGTAGCGTCCCAATGGCCTTATTTTTGCCGGAGGACCGAGGAGCGAGGAGCGAGGAGCGATAATGGAGGAGCTATAATCGAGGAACCACCAGACTTCGATGAAATCCTCAGACACTCGCCCCGCCCCCTTACTGTGTATCGCTCACTGATTGGACGATGCAGCGCATGCACTGATCTCATGCTTGAGAGCAGAGTTTCCCAGCGGAGTGAAGAAAACACATGAAACTCACGGGACTCACTCCTCAGTTCATACTGTGTTTTGTTTCAATTCATGCATCATTCAGTTACAAATATGTGATATATCTGAACAACAAAGTGGTCAAAAATTATTTTATTCATTTATTGGAAACATTTTGATGATCGCTTTTTCCGTTTTACATGTTCATTTATTGTCATTTCCATTCAGTCAGTCATTAAGTGCTATTTAACATGTTAATTTGCTACATATCCACACAAACAAAGTGTGCAATCCAATGAATGTTAATCTAACTGGGTTTTGATAGATAACATATCTCTTTTTCTTCTCTGAATTATTTTATTTCTATTGTGCACTCTAATCAATATTAATCCAACTATTGTTCGTTTATACATTTTAAGAATGGCGTTTATCTTTTTTGAGAATGAGTTCTTATTTGATTTGATTTATTTGGGTCTACAACAGATGATACAAATGTTTGTGTCAGTAAATGTGTACTAACAGAGGCGGGGGTGTTTGTGAAAATAACGGGGACAGAGCTGGCTGCTGTCAGACGATCAGCTGTGCAGCGTCATCACAAACGGACGTCGCTTCACGTGACGCTCCGGAGGAAAGGACGTCCCATTGCTCTTAAAACTCATTTCCCTGCTTCTCGTGGTTTCCTTGCGTCTCTCCATGCTTCCCTGGTGGGAGGGACTAGTCGCAGGGAAACGACGCAAGTGAGGGACGCAAGGAATCCATTTAACCGAAGTGAAACGCAGCCCCGGATGCACTTTCTCAAACCTACATCAAATAAATCTGCGTGTCAATATCTGCATCACATTCCTGGTAAGATAACACTGCATTCGTGTAATTCTACAGGATATATTATAACGCTTTTAGCTGCTTTGAGTTGCATAACCCTTGTGTGCTTAAAACGTGCTGTTTCCACGGTCATCGTCCATTGAATAGGATGCAAATCAAATGACTACTTATTGCAAGGTTAAAAAAGCCATGTGTTTCCCCTACATTTCTACTACATTCATTTGACAGCTTTACATCAATAATAATCGGAGAGGTGTATGTTTTATATGTTAAAATGGGCTTTACCTTTACCAGATACAACGTTACATTATTGAGGCTTGAATGCCTTAAAGGTAGGGTAGGTAAGTTTGAGAAACCGGCTGTGTTGGAGGAGGAAGTGGCAGATTTTCTCCGGTTGTGTATTTTCAAATTCTAGCGATATCGAGCCGGTTTCTCAAATGTACCTACCCTACCTTTAATAACTATAATCCAGTTATATTATCATATTCTGAATTCTCGCATTTTTTGTTGAGGTACTTTTAACATATATTACTACTACTTTTCACACTTTTCTATTTGTAAGATCAGTCATTCTTTCTCCACATACTGTCTGTGCTGTTGAATGACCTTTCACATCTTCACTGATCTTTAAACAACAGTGCGTTTTACAGATAATCTCTGACAGTGAATTGATTATTGAGCCGATGTACTCAGCAGTAACAAAGTCCAAAGAGCTTCAATAAAGTCAGAGACACTTCTGCATCTTAAACATCTGAAGAATCTGCTCAAAACCAACATGAATTATGACATTTCTTTTTATTTGTTACTGCTATTCTTTATGTTTTCGGTCCCTGAGCTCATTGAATATTCCAGTATTTAATTCTGCAAATCCTCACGTGAGCTGTTTTGGACATGTATTCTCTTTCACTTTCCTTTAGTATCTCTTGTTGCATTGCTGACACGTGATTTCATATCATTATTTAACCAGATAAATAGCATTAAGATTAGAAAATGTATTTCTAAAGGCAGCAGCAATCATGGGATACACAAACATGTAAAGCAGTCTTATATTTCATATAACATACACACAGAGTCCACATGATAACAAAGGTATTCCAACGGTAGCTGTGTACATGACAGGATGTATGATTACCTAGAAGAGCATCAGGACTGTTTGAGGCATATGATAGCTATGTGATTAACATGATGATTCAGCCTCTATGGAGATAGACATATGACAAGCATGATCATTTCTGACGTGGAGCTAATCTGAAGTAAACATTGAATACTGCTTTCTATTCCTCCATCTTGTGACTGTGTAACTCCCTCTGTTGGATATCAGCATGTGAAGGACACTGTTCAGGAACTAGTTGATGCTCTGTATGTGATGACTACTTCCATTCTGGAGAGGATCACAAATACATGGATCCTTAATATTGACGAGTGATATTATCCTTTATTTAACCAGGTGAAACCCCATGGCTCGTGTCTTCGTCTACGGCACCCTGAAGAGGGGCCAGCCGAACTATTACCGCATGTTAGACGTCGCCAACGGGAAGGCGAAGTTCCTGGCGTCTGCATGCACTGCCCAAAAACACCCGCTGGTTATCGCCGGCAAGCACAACATCCCTTTCCTCCTCAACGTCCCGGGTCAAGGTCACCGGATCAAGGGCGAGATCTACAAAGTGGACGAGAAGATGCTGAAGTTCCTGGACGAATTTGAGAGCGTTCCCACCTTGTATCAACGCACTGAGGTCAAACTGGAGGTGGAGGAGTGGGTCGGAGAAGAGGAAAAGGAGAAGATGGCATCAGGAAGTATCACAGAAGCGTTTATTTACAGCACGACTTCATACGAGGCGGACTGGCTTTCGCTGCGTCGCTACGACAGCTACGACTCAAAAGGAGATCATGGGCTGGAGTATCATACTAGAGAAGCACAAGACTGATTTTCGTGGGATAATCAGAACAGATCTGGAGTCGATAGTTAAAGAAATCCACTAGGTTTTCCTCACTTCTACCTCTAAGAAAAATCACTTACTTGAACTCCTACGTCGGTTTCTAACTTGATTCGTTTCACTACTTTTTAACCCAATATCAGTAGAAAAATGTTTAAAACGTGGTCAAGTTTCTACGGTATCTCTATCTGCAAAAACAACTGGCTTTTTAGTTGAAACTAGGGATGCTCCGATCGATCGGTCACCGATCGAGATCTGCCGATACTCACTCTCTACCGATCGATCGGTGCTCTCTAAACATGCCGATCGCGAGGGCCGATCGCATGACGTAAAATACATGACACTTTTCTCTGTACGCGGCAAAACAAGCTCGCCAAAATGGCTTCACCGGTCTGGCATTATTTTAAGGTGTCCGAAAAAGACAGTAAAATAGCGGTATGCAACGTGTGTGTGAAGCAGGAAGCAGAAATCCTGCAGCTCCACCCGCTGTGACGGACCGGTGAGCGGAGCGAAACACACAAGAGTTAGACCTAACACACTTAGCTATTTTATCTACCTCTGGAACAAGCTAAACTAGTTATAAATATGTTTATTCTTCACTGTCGGCCTCGCACATTACTGGATCAGCGAGCTGCATGAGACGATACTGACTGGCTGTCAGGAGAGGGAGAGGGAGAGAGGGGGAGAGAGAGAGGGAGAGAGAGGAAAAGAGAGCGCTTGCTAATTTCTCCCGTGGTATTATCCAAAGTGAATGTAAACTTGAATAATATACATAATTTGAATGTAATAATTAAGTTGATTGTTGTTTGTGGAAGCTCCAGTGAATGAGCCCCATTAACTGAGTTTTAAACATCACTTTAAATGGAAGATTTAAAGTGATGTTTAAATCTTCCATTTAGGCCCCGCCCACTCGATTGGATCGGCGATCGGCGATCGGAGCATCCCTAGTTGAAACACAACATTTGGGGATTTTTGAAAGTAAACACAGGGTGCGTCTCACTTCTCTTATTTTTCATTTCTGGCTGCTGTCAAGACGATCAGCTGTGCGGCGTCATCACAAACGGACGTCGCTTCACGTGACGCTCCGGAGGACACGACGTCCCATTGCTCTTAAAACTAATTTCCCTGCTTCTCGTGGTTTCCTCGCGTCTCTCCATGCTTCCCTGGTGGGAGGGACTAGTCGCAAGGAATCCATTTAACCGAAGTGAAACGCACCCACAGTCTACATTGACATACCCTCAACAAATGTTTACTGACATGTTTACTGACATCACCTATTTGTAATACTAATACACTAAGAATCAATACTGTGTCAAGATGTAACTCCTTTTAGAGCTGTATTGGTGTAAAATGCGTAATAATCACAATTTTTCTGTATGTTTTGCACTCCAGGTTAACCAGCATTTAATATTCATAGCATTCAAGTGACTTGAATACATTCTGCTTTACTTTTATTAATAATTGTTCTTCTGGAAATGTTGGTTTGGTTGTCGTAATAAACACAAAACATCAATTTCTGACTCGTCCCGTTTTTTCTCATATCAACACATCTCTTCGTATCTTTATTTAGAATATTACAAATCCAGACACTTAGGAAGTACATCAGATATTTGGCACACAGACCAGGGAAATCTCTGATGGCGTTGGAAGCATTTGTGGTACTCATATGTCCTTTTAAACAAAGCAGGAAACCATGATTAAAAAGAACATTTCACAGTGTATCAAAGTACTGTACAAAAAGTCGCCTTAGAAAAAGAAATAGACGGATGTTTTATAATCGAGACCAAACTGGCATCACATTTCATAAATCTAATTATATATAGAAAACACTGTGGGTGTGTTCACATGCACACGTGCGTTTAGGTCTTATTTAAGACTCTTATATACATGTTTTCATCCCAAGTCATGCTCCCAAATACTTCGAGGAAACCCCACGTATTTCCTCCCAAACATAAAACCCACTCTGCTGTAAACATGACATGAATATTAAATGTGTGTGTGCATGTGAACAACACTCGACGGCACAAAAAGGTAAATGAAAATGTTGCCAGATGGTGTTGCCAGTTTGGAGCAAGTGAAAAAAGGACATGATTAATTACATCGTGGATCTCTACATAGACACTTGTGATACGTGGTTGTGATGTGTGTGAGAATCAACTATTAAGAGGTGTTAACAGTGATTCTGTGTTTATAATAAGAGTCTTTTCATCAGTAATCCTTCCTGGAGCTCAGCAGGGGGCGGCTGGCGGAGCAGGTGGCGCTGCGGATCACCTCCATCCACCTGGAACACATTGGGATGTGTTATTACTGACATTCATTCATTTATGTTTGCCAACAAATATTTGCATTTTAAGAAATTATTCACAGGGCATACATAACAAAAGATGTCCATTGCATAGATTTCATTAACTAGGCTAAGTATATTATAGTACAATATGCACATTTTTTACTTTAAGAGGGTCTATAGAAGCTGGGTTTTCAAAATAAAAGCTCTTAGATGGTATCTTGAGCTTTACAGGGTCTCTATAGAAACTGGGTTTTCAAAATAAAAGCTCCCAGATGCTAACTTGGGCTTTACAGGGTCTCTATAGAAGCTGGGTTTTCAAAATAAAAGCTCCCAGATGCTAACTTGGGCTTTACAGGGTCTCTATAGAAGCTGGGTTTTCAAAATAAAAGCTCCCAGATGCTAACTTGGGCTTTACAGGGTCTGTATAGAAGCTGGGTTTTCAAAATAAAAGCTCCCAGATGCTAACTTGGGCTTTACAGGGTCTGTATAGAAGCTGGGTTTTCAAAATAAAAGCTCCCAAGTGTTATCTTGGCATTGTCAGGGTCTCAATAGAAGCTGGGTTTTCAAAATAAAAGCTCCCAGATGGTATCTGGAGCTTTCCAGGGTCTCTATAGAAGCTTGTGTTTTTATGAATATTTTGTATCCATCTATCTTCAATAATACTGTACCTTTCGAAGGTGTACTCGCTCTCCGATCTGAAGTAGTAGACGTGGGATTTAAAGTGGAGTTTGAACACGTAGTCTTTGTGGATGTTCTCCGACTCGGCGGGTACGGTGACGGAGTATCCGAGCAGAGGAAGGCTGGCCAAAGGATATTCGTCCTGTGAGCAGAGGAAATCACCTTTAAACATCGACCATTTTCCCCTTATCAGAGCAATAGCAAAACTTGATCCCGGTGTAATATCAATTCAATTCAAGGCTTGATTGTCATTTGCACATTAGCTATTATTTAATTTCATATTCTGTTCTTGTACATATCCCATATTTGCAAGATGCAAACAGATGAATGTTTATGGATGTTGTTTCAAAGGTTCAGGTGTTTAATAGTGTTACAGGATGAAACTGTCCCTGAGTCTGGTGGTTTTAGACCTGTCTGTATCTCACCTGGTGTGACTTGTAGAAGAACAGGCTGAAGTTGGTGAAGACGACCCAGAGTTTCTGCCAGCCGTTACTGTTCTTAAACTTCCTCAGAAGGTTTCCAGACAGCTGGTTCTGAAACACAGGAGAGAAGAAGAGTCAACAAAAAGATCGTAGATGGACAAAGGAAACGAGATTGTAGTTCGGTCTAATCCAAAAATGTATATATCCACAAGTAGCAATGAGCTTGACTCCAACTAAAATACGTCTCAGGTAAGTTTGGTCAAAAAACGATATTGCTCCGTGAGAGTAGAAGATGGAGGAGTAAAAGGGAGACAAAGGACATTACATCACCGTCTCTTTGCCTTTAGAGAAGGACACGCAGAGGTAAACACACACATTAGTAACAGGTGTGTGTTGTGTGGATTAAAGAGACGTCCATTACCTCCACAGCGACACTGAAGTCCACCATGGAGACGCTGGTGTTTCGATGCCAGCACACGTGCACCGTTGTGTTTCCACGATGTCCCTGGCGCTCAAGAGACGAGCGAGAGCCACAAAGCTCGTCCTCCGACTCCACCTCCAAGCCTCCGTCCTCCGACAGCTCTGGGGACGTTTAAATGTGCCGTTAGTGGAAGGAAATACGGGAAAGAAAGACGCTTAAACTGGTGTGTAAACTGAGCACAGTGATAGTATAGAGAAGAAATAAACAACGAGGTTTTGGAGTGAAACTGTCACAGTGTGCAGGAAATGAAAACAGACATACGATAAAAACATAGCAGTAATAAACAATCATACAGGGGGAATAAATAGTTAAGAAATAGCGTAAAAAGCTATAAATTGCATTAAAAAGTGGATATGAATTAGGTAATTAAAAGAGTATTGCACTGCAGGTATAACAGCCTAAGAGTAGGAGGAAGTAGGATCACACTGACACAATTTAGAAGAAATAAAAACAACACTATCTCCCCCTCCCAGGTAACAACCAGAGTAACAAATAATATCATTTTCAAAATATGTTTCAACGTTTTATGTGCGGTTTTGAGTCCAAAATGTTCATATAGTATGTCAAAATGTAGAAAATAACTATCAGTTTATATAGGTGAGGTTGTCTTAAAGGTCCCATGTCATGGCCATTTCTACGGATCATATTTCCATTGTTGAGGTCTACTAGAATAGATTTATATTGTTCAATGTTCCAAACTCACATTGGTTTCTCATACAGCATCTCTGTATAGAATGTGTATTCACTCTCTGTCCTAACGGCTTGTTGGAGCTCCTGCCCCCCCCCTCCCTGTGAGCCCAGTGGCCGTCTGCGAGACACAGCGAAACCCAGCCCGAAACACACACACACACCCGCAGCCTGGCTGGGAGTTTGTGTGTGTGCCCAGGCTGAGTTTCGCTGTCTCGCCGACCCCACACCAGTGAGCCAGCTCACAGTGTCCCGCTCCTCGCAACGTCCCGCCGAGTGTGTGTGTGTGAGGAAGTCCGCAGATTGTTCCAAACGTAACGGCTCCGCGGACGTTACGTTACGTCACTATACCCAAATACGTCACTATACCCAAGAAGAAAACAATGGAAAAAGAGAAATGTCCAACGAGGCGTTCTGGGGCAGCATAGACAGGTCTTTTCTGTGTTAGAGTTTTACTCGCTACAGGGTGTACTTTGAGGGTTTGTGACTCTGCAGACCGTTTACATGCAGAAGCTTCATAACACACAAGGGGACGGGTCATAACCGGAAAAGCATGACATGGGACCTTTAAACAAATAGATACCAAACATTGACTAGCTAAACATTTCTTAACGGGCTTTAGTAAGACAAATCAAAGGTATGCGAAAATGGCCAAATTAGCCCAGGACTCTAAAGGTGGGTCTTGACGTCTGAAGAAAGAAAGAAAACCTCTTTTGTTGTTTCCTGTAAACCAATACTCTTCAACAGTTTGAGTTAAAATGCACACGTGATTTATCTGAGGCAAAATGGAGACGTCAAAGCAAAAGGTCAGCAGGCGGAGACTCATTGAACATCGTGACAGGCGACAAAGAAAGAAGGAGAGGAAGAGGAAGAGGGGAAGACAGCTGGTGTCTGCTTATATCAGGTGACATTAAAAAATAGCATGAAAGACCACCTGGAGAAAAGAGATCATTCATGAGGCAGCCGTCTGTTAGAGGACAACAAAGGAGAGCTCAGTCTGAGAGACGATTATTGAAGCTAACGAGTGCCAGCTGATTTTAACGTGACATCAGCTGTGGAAACGTTTGCAGGAATAACTGTTTATGACTCGGAGAATCCTGCAGCACTTCAGGGGTGTTTTGACGGGAAGTTATCTATTATAAGCCTCAGAATCAGTAAAGAAATGAAGGAAACTCAATTCTACTGACTCACAGAAAGACTCATTAATGCAGATCATATTTAATACTGTAAATCCTTTGTTCATGTTGCACATTTCTGTTCCGCCTCTTTTTAAACATGCACATCTCCACACTTTGAGTATAGTATTTGTCATATTTTATTTATTATTATTGTGTGTTTTGTATGTATCATTAACACAAAAGCAAATGCCTCGTAAGTGCAAACCTACTTGGTAATAAAACCGGTTCTGATTCTGATTCACTCTCACTGTTTCAAATCATCAACTCAAAGGCCTTCCCATATATTTATTAAACAACACCTCACACTATCACACTCTTGTTCAGCCATATGTCCTACTTGTATGATGCCTATAACATACAGATGTTATAACTAAACAAGTTTAAAGTTACAGCAAAAGCAATTAATCTAAGTCGAGGGCTAGAAAAATGGTCAAACACCCTTTTTTTGTTCGTTTCACGAGATAATAAATTGTATATTTTGGGGGTTTTGGACTCCTGGTCGGATATAAAAAGCCAGATGTCCGACCAAAAGTCAATCAACAACACCTCACACTTTTGTTCAGCCATATGTCCTACTTGCATGATGCCTAGAACATACAGATGGACCACATCAAGAGTATCTTTGAGTGAAAGGCAGTGTTTATAATCAGACTCACTGTTGTCAGTCGGGGAGGTGGACAGGAGGTCGGAGGTCGGGCTGCTGCTCTGCTCCGCCAGGTCGATGGCCATCCTGATGTCCTCCACCCAGCGCTCCATCTCCGACGCACAGCTGCACGCACACAGAGAAGATTTGAACAGCTGCTACTCATTTTTAGCCCCTCATATTGCCTAATTTTGTATTTTCTTCTTCGTTTCTTACCTGGCTGCCACCACCAGAGACTGCCGCTGCCCGAACAGGGTGAAGGAATGAGGCACGCCCCACTCCTCTTCACTTTCTCTGATCTGCACACACACACAGACACACACACCTTTAGCTGCAGACCTCAGTGATGCATGCAATGTAAACAAACATATGAGTTCAAAATAAGGCCTGACGTAGAAATTAAACATTGATTTCAGCCTGACGTTTTTATAAAGAAAGACAACTTGTTTTGTATGAATCAATCCTGCAATAAAGTGCTTGAAGATAGACAAAATGCTTTTTATATGTTCTCGTACCGTCATGCCGTAGAGGGGCATCTGGCCGTGAACTTTAAACTGATTTGACGGGGTCATTCCTCGACTTGTGTACACCAAGGAATCACTGAACTGGAGAGAAAGGCAGAGGAAGTGGAGGTTAGATTTGTTAAAAACTTGTTAAAGTTATAAGATGTATTTATAAAGTCGCTGTAATGTCGTACCAGGAAGAACATCCTCTGCTGGAGGCCCTTTCCTGAGAGCTTGCTGAGGCAACCCAGCCTGATGAATTCCTGTGAGTAAAACACAAGACATACTATAAAGAATATTTAAAAACTGAATGAAACTGAACTCATTTGCATCTGGAAACTAGGTTAGGTTAGGTATGGTAAGGTAAGGTGTAGGGTATGGTAAGATAAGGTAAGATAAGATAAGATAAGATAAGATAAGATAAGGTAAGGTAAGGTAAGGTAAGGTAAGACTTCCCAAAGGAAATAGTTGTGCCAGAGTTACAAAGATACAATAAACACAGCATATAATAATAAACCTGTACACTATCAGAGCAGTGAAAAGAGAAATGAAATGTCTACAGGAAACATAGACGGTGACATCATTAATGTAAAATGCTGTACAGTGACGAGCAGTATTTAGGTATTTAGAAAAGGTCACTGATAGGATGAAAGAGAGTCTCACCCTCCCGGGGATGGCGAGGTTTTCGATGCCGGTCAGATCCTTCTTCAGCTCCAGAAGCTTCTGGAAGTTCTCCATCTTCATCATGGCGCCTTGCAGCTGCAGCACCATCTCCGAGATGTCCGCCAGGCCCGCTAGATAATAACATTCAGGAGGATGAAGAGAGGTTTTCAGTATAAAGAAGAATCATGCAGCAAACTATTTTTGGGGTTTTGGACTTTTGGTCGGACATAAAAAGCAAATTAAATGACCAAATAATATCCAGAATAACCCATGACAGTAAAACAATAGTTAGTGTAACCCTAGATTAAGAAAAGCATGCTATCAAACTAATAAATACACCAAATATGGGTCCTTTTCTTCAGGAATTTTATTTTAAACTACTACAACACAGATGTGACACACACACACACACATACACACACACACAATGAGGAGATGTTTTAAGGAATAAAAAATAACTATACTAACGATTAACTTCGTTTGATATGTACACACAAAGCCCCATGTGTACCTCTGGAGTCCCTGAAGTCCTCGTGAGTCGGGGGGTAATGTTTGCAGAGCCTCTCCAGGATCAGTTTGTAGTGGAGCAGGCGATGAAGAGGACGGAGGAGGAAGATGTTGAGCGGCAGGTAGCAGACCCTCTGCTGCTCAAAGTCCCGACACACAGCCTCCACTTTCCGACTGGACCTGAGGAACAGAGAGAGAGAGAGAGAGCTGCTTTTTGAGAAGGCTCCTGCAAGATTTGGGATAAAAATGAAGCTGCTATCTTAAATATTTGTCCCTTTGAGTAAAACTTTTTGAACCCAAATACCTGAACTTTCTACTTCTCACTTTTTGAACCCAAATACCTGTACTTTCTACTTCTTACATGTTGAACCCAAATACCTGTACTTTCTACTTCTTACATGTTGAACACAAATACCTGTACTTTCTACTTCTTACATGTTGAACACAAATACCTGTACTTTCTACTTCTTACATGTTGAACACAAATACCTGTACTTTCTACTTCTTACATGTTGAACCCAAATACCTGAACTTTATACTTCTTACATGTTGAACCCAAATACCTGTACTTTCTACTTCTTACATGTTGAACCCAAATACCTGTACTTTCTACTTCTTACATGTTGAACCCAAACACCTGTACTTTCTACTTCTTACATGTTGAACCCAAACACCTGTACTTTCTACTTCTTACATGTTGAACCCAAATACCTGTACTTTTTACTTCTTACATGTTGAACACAAATACCTGTACTTTCTACTTCTTACATGTTGAACCCAAATACCTGTACTTTCTACTTCTTACATGTTGAACCCAAACACCTGTACTTTCTACTTCTTACATGTTGAACCCAAACACCTGTACTTTCTACTTCTTACATGTTGAACACAAATACCTGTACTTTCTACTTCTTACATGTTGAACACAAATACCTGTACTTTTTACTTCTTACATGTTGAACACAAATACCTGTACTTTCTACTTCTTACATGTTGAACACAAATACCTGTACTTTCTACTTCTTACATGTTGAACCCAAATACCTGTACTTTCTACTTCTTACATGTTGAACACAAATACCTGTACTTTTTACTTCTTACATGTTGAACACAAATACCTGTACTTTCTACTTCTCACATGTTGAACCCAAATACCTGTACTTTCTACTTCTTACATGTTGAACCCAAATACCTGTACTTTCTACTTCTTACATGTTGAACCCAAATACCTGTACTTTCTACTTCTTACATGTTGAACTCAAATACCTGTACTTTCTACTTCTCACATTTTCCAAACAGGCTGGTTCCTTTAGTTTGAATGTGTGTTTGGTGGCGTGATCATTATTATTTAGAGTCATTGCGTGCCTATTGATTTGAACACGATCCGTGTATCCATCATTTCCTGGTCTTCTCTAAAGAAGAGGGACCAATGAAAACGTTGTCATGTTGCCGTTGTTCAGCATGGAAACATTCATTAGCTAACAATGACATTATTGTTCTATTAATATAAAGGGAGGTCAGGTACTCTTTAAAACAGCTGCTAGTTATGGGTACTTTTTACTGAAGTACATTTCAAAGTTCTTTACTTTCACTTGAGTAAAGAAGTTTAGTCAGTACTTCTACTTTCACCAGAGTATTTTTAAACATGAGTATCTGAACTTCTACTTGAGTAAAGGATGTGTGTACTGTTGCCATCTCTGCACTTTGGAAAGCTAACGTCTCGAGCTAATAGTGTTAGCTTCTCTATTATCTCCGTGCACTTACCTGCAGGCACGCTCAAGTTCAACCAGACACTCTGAATGTTTCTGAAGATGAACCGTCAACTGCTGCAGATGCAAAAAAGAAAATTATAATTAATTATAGAAAGGATAATGGAGAGCAACAGAAAAGATGGAGTAGAGATGGAGGCTTAGTTACCCGGAGACCCTGGATGTTCTTCAGGAGAATGTCACCAATGCGTTGATAGTCTCCTTTAATGTGGGCGTTAGATCGACCCTCCCTAAAGGAAAAAGACAATTAATAAATGATCTTCTGTAGTTACATGCAGTCACCACTAGATGTCAGGCTACAGCTGAGTTTTCACCACATGATACTGGAACATCCCATTCATTTGACCACTTTTTGGGGGGTTTTCTGAATGGAAACAGGTACTGACCACTGAGCCAGACGCTGCTCCACTTCTTTGAGAAATCCCTGGTGAAACGTATGGATCGGATCATAACTGGAAGCGATCAGGTTCTTCACCGAGTCCGGGAGCCCCTCGTCTTTCCCCGCAACGCTCTGGAAGGACTGAAGGAGATAAACACAGGAATACATTTATTAAATATGTTAAATGCAAGTCGATCGCTAGAAAATTCCTAGCAAAACACCCTTGTTTCACGAGATAATAATAGTATAGTTTTGGGGTTTTGGACGGTCATAAAAAGCCAATAAAATGACCAAATAATATCCAGAATAATCCATAACAGTAAAACAATAGTTAGTGCAACCCTAGTCTAAGAAAAGCAGGCTATAAAACAAATAAATACACAAATTATAAGTCCTTTTCTTCGGGAATTTTATTTAAAACCTTGACAGCAAAAAAGACGTGACATAATATAAGATAAGATAAGATGTACTTTATTGATCCGATATTGGGAAAAACAATGAGGACACACACACACACTGACCCAGACACACACACACACTGACCCAGACACACACACACACACACACACACACACACACACACTTTGACCCTCCACCCTCGCTGACACAGAGGTGTGATATTCCCCTTCAGAGTAAATCACACGCGATTAATGACAGTGAGAGCAGAGCGTCCAGCTGTTTCACAGACGGAGAGAGAGAGGGGAAGGGTGATGGTGAAAATGGGGGAGGGACGGAGGGAAGGGTGTGTGATCTCAGTGATGCCAAAGAAAACATTTAAGAGGCTTTAAAAAAAAGGAGGCAGCACACGCCTTGGTCCCACATCAGAGAGCGGTGGAAACTACTGTCGAGGCAGCTGAGAAAAAGACATCCTAATTTCTATTCTTTGCACCCGTTTTATGTCTTATATCTGTTTATGTTGCATTGTTTAAGGAGCCTTTTCATTGCAATAACTGTAGCTAGTGTGCATATGACCATTACACCTTTAAATCCTTGCATATTTGATGATATAGCCCCCTCCACAATGAGGTAACATTAAGGTCATAGGGTCTCTGATATGTGTGTTTTTCTGCTGATTTCCCCTTACTTGTACCAGACTAACGGCAGAGTTTAATCACGGCAAACACAAAGTCTGACCCACATTAAATTTGCACAGCACAGGATGTTATATGCAGACTATTTATGCATGCAGAGAGTTTGTTCCTCTCTGTTGATTCAGTGGTTTTACTTGTAAACTAAGGAGCGCCCGGAGCAAATAGTCTGCGTGGCGTAAAGAGAACAAACGAGATACAAGTCGGCTGGCTGGAAAAAGGAGGTCAATTATAAACACGTGCTTTGCTTTCTGGTGCAAAACAAGAAGCATTTAGGAAACACAAGTTAGTTAAATATGCTCACTGGGAGCTGTGTTTTTATCTGGCACAAGAAAAATGTGGAACCTCAGTTGCGGGCTGAACTAAATGCACAATAAAGCCCACTTTCGGGATGCGAAGTTAAAAGAAAACTGGAGCAGAAAGCCCGAGTAGCAACATGTTATTTTAATGTCGTCAGCTTGGGATTTTGGTTTGTCTTTCCCAATATTTGGGCAGTAAAAACACAGAACTCACTGCCTGGTTTTCAGCACAAAACCCAGCGTGACTCACCGTCCCAACACACAAGCTTATAATAGATTACCCAGGTTTGACTCACTTTTCCAGCAAAAAGGCTTAAAAGACACCAACCTGTGTCTTTTGGGGAATGTGTTTACTCTTAGATTAGCTCCTGGTCTTAACAAAGATCTGTGTGTGTGTGTGTGTGTGTGTGTGTGTGTGTGTGTGTGTGTGTGTGTGTGTGTGTGCGTCTCTGTGCGTCTCTGTGTGTGTCTCTGTGCGCGTCTCTGTGCGTCTCTGTGCGTCTCTGTGCGTCTCTGTGCGTCTCTGTGTGCGTCTCTGTGTGCGTCTCTGTGTGCGTCTCTGTGTGTCTGTGTGCGTCTCTGTGTGTCTGTGTGCGTCTCTGTGCGCGTCTCTGTGCGTGTCTCTGTGTGTCTCTGTGTGTCTCTGTGTGTCTCTGTGTGTGTCTCTGTGTGTCTCTGTGTGTCTCTGTGCGTGTCTCTGTGTGTCTCTGTGCGTGTCTCTGTGTGTCTCTGTGTGTCTCTGTGTGTCTCTGTGTGTCTCTGTGTGTCTCTGTGTGTCTCTGTGTGTCTCTGTGTGTGTCTGTGTGTGTCTGTGTGTGTCTGTGTGTCTCTGTGTGTCTCTGTGTGTCTCTGTGTGTGTCTGTGTGTGTCTCTGTGTGTCTGTGTGTGTCTCTGTGTGTCTCTGTGTGTCTCTGTGTGTCTCTGTGTGTCTCTGTGTGTCTCTGTGTGTCTCTGTGTGTCTCTGTGTGTGTCTGTGTGTGTCTGTGTGTGTCTGTCTCTGTGTGTCTCTGTGTGTCTCTGTGTGTCTCTGTGTGTCTCTGTGTGTCTCTGTGCGTCTCTGTGCGTCTCTGTGTGTGTGTCTGTGTGTGCGTCTCTGTGCGTCTCTGTGCGTCTCTGTGCGTCTCTGTGCGTCTCTGTGCGTCTCTGTGCGTCTCTGTGTGTCTCTGTGTGTCTCTGTGCGTCTCTGTGCGTCTCTGTGTGTCTCTGTGTGTCTCTGTGTGTGCGTCTCTGTGCGTCTCTGTGCGTCTCTGTGCGTCTCTGTGCGTCTCTGTGTGTCTCTGTGTGTCTCTGTGTGTCTCTGTGTGTGTCTCTGTGTGTCTCTGTGTGTGTGTCTGTGTGCGTCTCTGTGCGTCTGTGTGTGTCTCTGTGTGTGTCTGTGTGTGTCTCTGTGTGTCTCTGTGCGTGTCTGTGTGTGTCTGTGTGTGTCTGTGTGTGTCTCTGTGTGTCTCTGTGTGTCTCTGTGTGTCTGTGTGTGTGCGTCTCTGTGCGTCTCTGTGTGTGTGTGTGTCTGTGTGTGTGTCTCTCTGTGTGTCTCTCTGTGTGTGTGTCTCTGTGTGTCTCTGTGTGTGTGTGTGTGTGTGTGTGTGTGTCTGTGTGTGTGTGTGTGTCTCTCTGTGTGTCTCTCTGTGTGTGTGTCTCTGTGTGTGTGTCTCTCTGTGTGTCTCTCTCTCTCTAGACCCAACTTTAAACTAGAGTATAAGTATATTACCTGCGTGATGACCTGCAGATCGTTGAGGAAGGTTCGCTCTGTGGTCAGCAGCTCCTTGGCGATGAAGTAAGCCTTGTCGGTGGGAAACTTCTGGACACAAACAAGAGGGAAGGTCAGTCCAACAAATCACTAACTCATACACTCTGTGTTTAATTCAAGACGCCTTAAAATGCACTTTCGAATGACTACCGTACGAATACTGTAGGATTTGTTTGACTTTGTTATTTTATTCTCACCCTGGAAATGGGTGTATGTATATATAGAATTTTGTTTATCTGTGTGCCTTCATTCGGTTAGGATATGTTTAATGATAGTGTGTTAATTATTGTCTTACCTTCCTCCTCGCCTCTTCTTCATCCTCGTTGCGGATACATCCAGCGTCGGTGAGCAGCGGGCTGGTGAGCGGAGCTAGATGTCGAGCTTCTGGGCTTTGACCCCCGACGTTAACGACCAACGGCCCGTTTACGGAACCGTTTCCATTTACGACCACAAGGGGACTTCCCAGCGGAGAGTCCTCTGACCCGGGGCTTTCTGTGGGAGAAGAGTCAGAGATAGAGAGGGGGAGGAAGGTGGAGGAAGAGGAGAAGAGTTAAATCACTGAATGCTGCTTTCATGAAATTCACTGCCAATACTTTTGGTACTTTAAGTATATTTTGATGAGAATACTTTTCTACTTTTACTCGAGTAACATTTTGAATGCAGGACTTTTACTGTAACAGAGTATTCCTACACTCTGGTACTTCTACTTTTACTCAAGTACAAGATCTGAGTACTTCTACTTTTACTGAAGTACATGATCTGAGTACTTCTACTTTTACTCAAGTACAAGATCTGAGTACTTCTACTTTTACTCAAGTACATGATCTGAGTACTTCTACTTTTACTCAAGTACAAGATCTGAGTACTTCTACTTTTACTCAAGTACAAGATCTGAGTACTTCTACTTTTACTCAAGTACATGATCTGAGTACTTCTACTTTTACTCAAGTCAAGTACAAGATCCGAGTACTTCTACTTTTACTCAAGTACCAGATCTGAGTACTTCTACTTTTACTCAAGTACAGATCTGAGTACTTCTACTTTTACTCAAGTACATGATCTGAGTACTTCTACTTTTACTCAAGTACAAGATCTGAGTACTTCTACTTTTACTCAAGTACAAGATCTGAGTCCTTCTACTTTTACTCAAGTACAAGATCTGAGTACTTCTACTTTTACTCAAGTACATGATCTGAGTACTTCTACTTTTACTCAAGTCAAGTACAAGATCCGAGTACTTCTACTTTTACTCAAGTACCAGATCTGAGTACTTCTACTTTTACTCAAGAACAAGATCTGAGTACTTCTACTTTTACTCAAGTACAGATCTGAGTACTTCTACTTTTACTCAAGTACATGATCTGAGTACTTCTACTTTTACTCAAGTACATGATCTGAGTACTTCTACTTTACTCAAGTACAAGATCTGAGTACTTCTACTTTTACTCAAGTACATGATCTGAGTACTTCTACTTTTACTCAAGTACAAGATCAGAGTACTTCTACTGTTACTCAAGTACAAGATCAGAGTACTTCTACTTTTACTCAAGTACAAGATCAGAGTACTTCTACTTTTACTCAAGTACATGATCTGAGTACTTCTACTTTTACTCAAGATCAGAGTACTTCTACTTTTACTCAAGTACAAGATCAGAGTACTTCTACTGTTACTCAAGTACAAGATCTGACTACTTCTACTTTTACTCAAGATCAGAGTACTTCTACTTTTACTCAAGTACAAGATCAGAGTACTTCTACTGTTACTCAAGTACAAGATCTGACTACTTCTACTTTTACTCAAGTCAATAACAAGATCTGAGTACTTCTACTGTTACTCAAGTACATGATCTGAGTACTTCTACTTTTACTCAAGTACAAGATCTGAGTACTTCTCCCACCTCTGATAATATGACTCCTTTGAAAGTAACCAATGTATTTGGTGATGAAAAGATAAGACCCAGGTTCAACTACTACTTTTATGGAAGCCTATTTACACCAGTTCAAACCAAAAGATAAAGATCTTGCAGGTCATCATTATGAGAAACGTCTCCATAATTATGACTTAAAAATAACTCCAGTTTCAGTTCGTTATTATAATGACTCTTTTCGGCACAAATGGGCTTCCATGCTTTTTGGATTCTCATCTAAAATATGGTTAAAAAAGGATCAGAAGGGAAACAAAGTAAGTAGATGTTAGTAAGAAGCTATGGATTATTAAAAGCAGACATATCCGTGCATTAAAAGGGTAAAAACTAATAATTGAGTCGACTAATGGAAGAATAGTTTCAACACTGGTAGAAAACTAATTACTGCCGCATTATGACGACGTGTATTTACTAAATTGGCTTCCCTTAAAATGCACTTTAGATATGTGATGACGGCAAAAGATCTGGTATGAATGCAACTTTTTGTGGAAATGTCCTCTTATCCCGACAGAAGAATCATAAGTCAAAGCTACGTCTCACTACGACTAGAGTCACTACAAACTACTACAAGTTGTGACCGTATACTTGCCCGTGTGCAAAGCTTCCAAAGAGTCCACTGTCTCTCAAAAACCGGTGACGGTGCTATAAAAAAAAGGAACTTGCCACGAAACAGACTCGACAAAAAACACGTGAAACTACGAGCTAGACAACATGCAACACAGACGGGTCAAATCACCGAAACAAAACCTCTACTCTACGACTAGCTAACACAACACATGGGAGGGGATGGGGAGGCACAATTAAGGCACAACTAAGGGGAAATGGGAGGGAGTTTGAGGGGTTTCTTTCTCTACAGAAAATGCTGGAGTCCCTTTTTCTTTCCAACAAACAAGGTCGTTTTTTTATTGACACTAGTGCACACAGTTACAGTGTTAAAAGGAGAGGAGGGCAAAGAAATAAACCTTTAAAAGACAAGAAATGTAAAAGGTGTTTTTTAATGGAAATAAAAAGGACAGGTGTTACAAGAGTGAAAACCAGTGAGTCTTATAGTGTGCGTTTACAGAAGCCCTTTCTTTTGAGAGGAATAAAAGAGACTTTTTCTGGCAGCCTTTCCAGTATTCTTTGCTATAATATGCTTTAGCCCCCAACCTTCAAATCAGAACGTAAGAATCGCCAGAAAGCCGGTTCATTCCTTCAAAAGAGGTCAGTCAGTAAAACGTGTGTTAAGTGATGCTTAAAATTAAAAGAAAATAGTCCGACATTTGGGAAAATACTCGGATTCTTGCCAATCATTTTATAGCACTGTCTCAATATAACTCTTGGCACATTCCCCAAAATCATAACTGCGTGTGTATACCGCATAAAACTACAATTATTGAAAGTAAATCTAGAAAAAAATGTGGCTCTGATGAACTCCTTTAACATACAAATGACAGCGTACAAAAGCACCATCTATCAGTCTGTTACTGTACATTAAAATGACAAAAAGCCTCAATGGAAATGGTGAAAGTGAAATACTCAACTCCAGTTCTCGTGTGCGTGTGTGTGTGTGTGTGTGTGTGTGTGTGCGTGTGTGTGTGTGTGTCCATCTTCTGACAATACTCAGACTTTCCCACCTTACGAAAAACATCTCTCTGAACTATCTGTTTTTTACACTTGCGTTTGCATTTAACTTCACTTGTGTCCGTCTACCTTCACTCTCTCTCTCTTTTTTAGAAAACACACTGGAGTTGAGTCAGCCCTGTTTTTCCTTGTGTCGCTGTGGGGCGAAAACATCAATGGTTTCTGAATATTTGAAGAAGACAGGGTGCAGGAAATGAACCGTGGCAGTGTTGTAACAAAAAGGCATGAAACTGTGTGAAAACCCACGAGAAGTAAAGAAGAAACTAGACATTTGAAACTAGACAGGAAACTAGACATTTGTAAAAGTTGTGAAACTGCACCGAATGTTTCTCAAACATCTGAAACCATTTCGAGCCCCGTGACACAAAGTGATCAAATAAGCATAATGACAGAAAAGCAGGGACATTGCTCGCCTGGTTAACATGCATTCAGTGTGAGAAGAAAAGAAAACAGTTCCCAGTGACATGCGTAAAACAGTGCATTTACAAAAGCATGAACATTTTGCTCCGAGGAAAGAAAAGGTTTGGCTTTAGGAAAGGGACTACACATGAGGTGATAAAATAGAGTCCAAGTTAAGTCACTTAGTAGATTTTAAATCACACTAAAGCTCCGTAAGCAGGAGTAAAGAAACCCTGCTCAGATTAGCTTCCTAAAATCATGAATATGTACAGTTTAAATTAGTCTTTTTATGCACCGAGCCTAAATACGACATGCACATATGCCGATTAACAATATCATTTGCATTGCTAGGTAAAGAAAATAAGCAGTGAATGCAAATGACAGTGGTTGGGATGCAGTGCCAACAACACCTTCAACAAAAAGAGGACAGCATCCAAAGAAAGTGAACCGTGTTTTTTCTAAAGCATGCCAGGGGCCGAGCAAAGCAAAGCAGAACGCTGTGGACGGTCGCATGTTTAAGGACGATGTGTGTGATTCTGTGCGAGGATAGAAAAGGGAAAAGACCTGTATCAAAAATACAATTATAAAAAGGGGGTTCTTCATTCTCTCCCTAACATTTAGTTGATGCAAATCTATTTGAGATATTGAGAAATACTACAACAAACATCCAAAGCACAGTGCAAGTCACCCACAATGACAGGAATCCAATGAAAAAGTGCTCTAAAAAACGAACGAGAAACACCCTCGCATTTAACTACCAAATTATTCTACAATTCATTGTCTACCAAGACGATTCTGTACAATTAATCAATCCCTTCATGAACCCCAGCTATCACCTTAAAGTCCTCCTATTGCACGAGACGACAGTGATAGAATTATAAAAGTGAGATTTAGAGAAACTTCTACACAAGGAACGCTAAATGTTATCACAACAAACGGGGATAAGACCACGAAAGGCAGAAAGCAAACCACCATAAAATCAGTTTTCTTCAACACCTTAATATCGCAATAACATGCATTTACATTTAACTTTAAATCATCCTAAACAGAATAAAGTTATATCACTAATTGCGGAAATTAGCAACTATTCTCTATGTGATAATAATCCTTCAGATTTCCAGCACCATTTCCTACATAATGAGACTTTTGCATATATATAAGAACACTGAATTTACATTGTTTTAGATTATGGCACATTTTAAGGAGGGTTACTTGATGTTTTAAATCTAGTATTGATTCTCCTTTTGACAAAAAGCCATTTGTTATGTGTAACAGCAGTTTGGCATAAAAAAATTCAATACAAAAACAAGGATTTTGGGGGTTTTTAAAAATGAAAGGAAGTATTATAAATTCATCTTACAAGAAGGGCAGAGATCTGAGTTAAAAAACCTACAAAATATGTCAAAAAATTCAATTTTCAAACTCCAAAACTATGCGTTTGTTTATAAAAGGTGTATCACAGCTAGAGGAAACGTGGACTAGTATAATATCGCGAGTATTTCTTCTATTAACGTAGCTTACACACAACCAGCACAGTATCTGTACTACACTAAACTGAGATTGTTACATAAGGAGATGGCAAAACTACGTGCATATCTCCACCCTTCAACAGCTGAAAACCCGCCCTCCTACGTCTTCCTCGTTAAAGCGATAACGACCTCCTTCCCTCTCCTCTCTCTCCCCGTTCTCCCCCTCTTCCAGCCCGAAAGAGAACTTATTACGACCAATCGGGGACGAGTTCACGCCGTTCGAGTTCACGGAATTCAAGGAGTTAACCGCGGCGGGATTCCCGTACATTAGCGGGTGGCTGTAAGCGCCGCTGCTGCCGGTTTCCGACTCTTCTTCGTCGCTGGTTTCGGATCCAGAGCCGCTGCTTGTGGATACGTCGATCATTTGAACCGGCGCGTTTATATTGTTGTGATTGTCACGCGTGGGGTTTGTACCGGGTTTTCCCTGACGTCCAAACAGCCGCTGAACGGTGTTTGTTCGCGCCTGACCGTGATTTCCCGCGTGATTCCCGTTCGTTACAATCGTTCTGCGCTCCATCGGGGCCGAACACGGCGCTTGGACGTGCAACGCAGAGCGATGAGGGGTGTGTTGGTGCACAGGTGTGGATGTTAATTGGCTGAGAATAAACGGATCTGTGTCTGAGCGATTTCGCGCGTTGTTGTTGAGATGTGGTTTGGCGAAATGTGTGCGGTTCGAGGTGATCGGGGAGTAGCTACCGTAGTGGATCTGAGCCTGAGGAGGTGTCGGAACGCTGGGAGCTTCAACTGGGAAAACTCCGGTACGCTTAACGAAATAATGCGACTGATCGTTCGTCATCTCGGCGTGACTGAGGGAGTTTGTGCGGTGGTGGAAGCTGCCGATCACCGGGCTGGAGCACTGACTTCTCGTCCCGTTTCCAAACGCCCGCCCTAAAACCTGCTTTTCTCGCCCGTGAAACACTTCATCCAGGAGCGTGCTGTGGAGCGGGAGACGACCGTGAAATGAACCGCCGTTCGGCACCATTTCATCGTCTGTTATCTCGTGACTAAACTTGTTAGGATCTACGGCACTTCTGTTACCCAGAACACCTTGCTGCTGCTGCTGCATCAGCCCCTGGTGATTGGTGTGGTAGAACCCGTTTACAGCCCCAAACAGACTCCCTGCTTGCCCCCCATGCTTATTATTAATATTATATACACTAGGCTCAACCGCTTTGCTGTCATTTGCCCCGCTGTGGCCCCTGCTGTTCTTTGTCACATCACATTCACTGTCTATGTCGCTGCAGTCTATGTAAGGAATAGAAGAGCTGCTGCCTTTGTTAGCCCTGCAGGATGGACCTGGGTTCAGGAACTGACGGTCCGATGCCGATCCGCCGCCGTTATGATTCTGTTTGGATTGAGTCGGGTCTGATTTGGGCGCCGTGGGTTCATCGTGGAAACCGTTGGTGTTGGATGTCGCCCCCGGTGGATCCTCTGAGCCGTTACACTCGCCTCGAGGGCCGAGTCTGGAGGAGTCGGGCTGGTCTGATGACTGCACAGACATGGCACTCTGTGGAGGAGGAAATGGGTGAGAAAAAAGGAAAAAAGGGGGAAGAAGCACAAAAGTTATTCAGGAATAAACTTGCTGAAGAAGTTGCCATGTTTGATTTCGTGCTCTCGGGAAAAACGCGCAAAAAATTCCTAAATTGGGATCAATAAAGTACTTATCAGTCTGTCTGTCTATCTGTCTGTCTATCTATCTATCTATCTATCGGTCTATCTGTCTGTCTATCTATCTATCTATCTATCTGTCTATCTATCTATCTATCTATCTATCTATCTATCTGTCTGTCTATCTATCTATCTATCTATCTATCTGTCTGTCTGTCTGTCTGTCTGTCTATCTAACTATCGGTCTATCTGTCTGTCTATCTATCTATCTATCGGTCTATCTGTCTGTCTATCTATCTATCTATCTATCTGTCTATCTATCTATCTATCTATCTATCTATCTATCTATCTATCTATCGGTCTATCTGTCTGTCTATCTATCTATCTATCGGTCTATCTGTCTGTCTATCTATCTATCTATCTATCTGTCTATCTATCTATCTATCTATCTATCTATCTATCGGTCTATCTGTCTGTCTATCTATCTATCTATCTATCTATCGGTCTATCTGTCTGTCTATCTATCTATCTATCTATCTATCTATCTATCTATCTATCTATCTATCTATCTATCTATCTGTCTGTCTGTCTGTCTGTCTGTCTGTCTATCTATCTATCTATCTATCTATCTATCTACTGGAACGCATGGAGGTCAAATGTTGGACGTTTCACCTGTGAAATCCCAACGTGTGTGTGTGTGTAAATAAAGGTTTGAAGCACACAAGATATTTGAAGTGACTGTTATTTTGTATATATTGATTGGTGTGCTTTTATGTATGTCTTAATTTGTGCATATGTATAAATGTGTATATATGGGTATATACATATTTTTATATACATTTGTTTTTGTGTTCAGGATTGTGGGAAACAATCTGTCGATCTCTCTGTCTTTTGACAATTGATAATAAAGTTCACTTTGACTTTGAAATCCCAACCCGTGTGTGTGTGTGAAAGTGTGTATTCACCTCTTTTGGCACGTGTGTTCTGAAGGAAGACGACTGAGGCGCCATGCCGCTGTTGGACAGGATCTTACTGTGTTTCCTGGAAGAAGAGAGGAAGGCTGAGATGAAGTCAAACTGGGTTAAAATAATCAGAAATGTGATCGTGTTGTCTGTGAATGAAGATGAAAAGTTTCACCTCTCAAATGGAACTTTCTTGAGCTCCGTGTCTTTTACATAATCGATGATCTGCTTTTGGGTTCGACCGCTGCAGGAACAAAGGGAGAAATCAAGGGGGACACACAGTATTGAGTATGTTAGTCACTTTGGATAAAAGCGTCTAACAAGTCACATGTCATGCATATCAACTCATTTAAAGAATCCCCTCCTTTACCAAGTGCAACACTGACATGTATGCATTCATCCAATATCAGAGTCCACATGATAACAAAGGTATCCCAACTGTATCTCCACATACTGTCTGTGCTGTTGAATGACCTTTCACATCTTCACTGATCTTTAAACAACAGTGTGTTTTACAGATAATCTCTGACAGTGAATTGATTATTGAGCCGATGTACTCAGCAGTAACAAAGTCCAAAGAGTTTCAATAAAGCCAGAGACACTTCTGCATCTTAAACACCTGAAGAATCTGCTCAAAGCCAACATGGAGTCTTACATTATGACATGTCTCTTTATTTGCTACTACTATTCTTTATGTTTTAGGTTGTTACATATTCCAGTAATGCCAACATCTGTTTAAGTTCATTCTGCAAATCCTCATATGTGAGCTGTTTTGGACATGTATTCTCTTTTACTTTCCTTTTTGTATCTCTTGGTGCATTGCTGAAACGTGTTTTCATATAATTATTTAACCAGATAAGTGCCGTTAAGATTAGAAAATGTCTTATTTCAGATAACATACACACAGACTATATTATCAAGGGTTATAAATCAACTGTAGCTGTGAACATGACAGGATGTGTGATTACCTAGAAGAGCATCAGGACTGTTTGAGGCATATGATAGCTATGTGATTAACATGATGATTCAGCCTCTATGGAGATAGACATATGACAAGCATGCTCATTTCTGACGTGGAGCTAATCTGAAGTAAACATTGAATACTGCTTTCTATTCCTCCATCTTGTGACTGTGTAACTCCCTCTCTTGGATATCAGCATGTGAAGGACACTGTTCAGGAACTAGTTGATGCTCTGTATGTGATGACTACTTCCATTCTGGAGAGGATCACAGATACATGGATCCTGAGATTGAAGATCAAGCCAGGGACCAGGGATTATTAACATTTTTAAGTATTCAGAAAAAGTCAGATTTTTGAGAAAAAGTCAGATTTTTTTGATCTTTGAGAAAAAGTCAGATTTTTGAGAAAAAGTCTGATTTTTTTGAGAAAAAGTCTGATTTTTGAGATTTTTGAGAAAAAGTCTGATTTTTGAGATTTTTGAGAAAAAGTCTGATTTTTTAGATTTTTGAGAAAAAGTCAGAATTTTGAGAAAAAGTCAGAATTTTGAGAATTTTGTACGTGACAGGATGTACTGCTTTCTATTCCTCCATCTTGTGACTGTGTAACTCCCTCTCTTGGATATCAGCATGTGAAGGACACTGTTCAGGAACTAGTTGATGCTCTGTATGTGATGACTACTTCCATTCTGGAGAGGATCACAAATACATGGATCCTGAGATTGAAGCTCAAGCCGGTGACGAGTGAGTTTTCTAACATAATGCAAACTTTGTAATGTCAGATCCCTTTCTTTCCCCGTCCTCTCCTTACCTGAAGCGGAACGAGGACCCTCTGGTGAAGAGGATGGGTTTGGGTTTGGGCTTCGGCTCCTCGAAGAGTCTGAAGAAGGCGTGATATTCTACGCAGATCTTCCAGAAGATCTTACAGCAATCCCTGCTGGCCATGGCGAACTCCAGCGTGTCGTGATGGGCGCTTTGCTGGAAGAGGTAAAGATACGTTTCATATGGAGGGAAGGTGGGAAATAAAGAATGAAAAGGATGGAGGAAGTGTCGCGTAACTTACAGCGGGGTCTGCTCTCAGCTTGATTAGAAACCGTTTGCGTTTGAAGCTGAGTTTGCGAACCTTGGACCAGTTGAAGGCGTTAATTTTTGTGTACCCCTTTAATAAAGAAGAAGATATTTAGGAGATGAATAGGCATGAAAAACTTGCATTATCTTACAAGGTGGAACGTCAACATGTTCAGAATCAGAAACAGGTTTATTGCCAAGTTGCTAATGCATAGGAGGAATTCCCCTTGGTGTATATGGTGCATTACATTAAAATAAATCACAATTTCTTAAACAAGTTGTGTAAAAAATGTGTATTATTGGAAGCATGCCACAAAAAAACAAATGACTACAAAATATGGATCAGATATCGATGCATTTACCTGGAAAACCAGCACGCCGATGTGCGCCACGGCCAGACTGAGTTTGGTTCCCTCTCGGTCTTTGGCCGGATGAAGACGAACGCCGTACATCTCCAAACGCCGGGCGATTTCCAGCAGCTGGTAGTCCGATTCTGCAGGAGTCTGTCCGCTGGGGACGAGATAAAACAATCATAAGATGCTATTCTAAGATCCACCATTTGAGTTTCTTCTTTGTTGGTATTTCATGTACCAGGTGTTCCATGTTTCTTTTGCAGATTTACTGTGATTGTAAAAACAACAAACAGTAATGAAAACACACCATGAGATCAGAGGGCGATCACCCACTGTGGGCGGGAGAGAAGTCTGTCACAACAGAAGCGTGTTTCCCTACAAATGTGGAAATAACTTCCTGTTTCCTGTATGATCGGCTGAATTAGCCACTTCCTTCCTATGAGGGGCTTGGAAAGGCTGAACGATTGAAGATGAGGAGGAGGGGGAGCCCACAGAAAAGAGTGTGGGGTGCAAACTGTGGTGGTTAGCTTATCTGTGGTTAAGTACAGGTTTTAGGGGAATTTGCATCGATAAAAAAAACAAGGAAATGCATTTTTTTTGCAAACAGTGGAAGTGAAAGCACAGCTAGAGAGGTGGGAGAAGGACTCAGATGTTGTACTTGAGTAAAAGTAGAAGTACCAGAGTGTAGGAATACTCAGTTACAAGTAAAAGTCCTGCATTCAAAATGTTACTCAAGTGAAAGTACAAAAAGTATCTCAAAGCTGTTTAATTTACTGTGTTAATGTGTTGTCCCAAGGGCACGGAGGGGTGTAATGTTGCATGTTTGCAGATAGCCACCTCTGCGGGGAAGGGATTAAAGTGTGTGCGTGTGTGTGTGTGTGTGTGTGTGTGTGTGTGTGTGTGTGTGTGTGTGTGTGTGTGTGAGTGAGAGCAGTTGTGGTTTAAAGAGATAACCATCTCTGCAGGGGGGAGACTTATGGGTTGGGTTTGTTTGGAGAGCACATTTGAATACACTGATAAACATCTCGGTGTGTGTTTACGTTAAAAACTATTTCTTCCGACACCTTAAAGCCACACACACACACACACACACACTGAAGGCTAAAGCATTGTTTTACATGAGGATAATCATGACAAGCTATTTACCAGTAAACAATCCTGATTAAGTAACTTTTTAATTAGGTAGCTTTGCTTTTTCATGACCTGTATATATGGGATTCATGCATTTAAAATGTGCATTTCCTAAATTGTGTCTCATAGTCAATCTGCATATACTATACATTATCCATTGATTGTTTCTTATTGACATTTCAACCTTATCCCATAGCACTTTTTACCACCATGTAGAATGCTCTCCTTTTATCCACATACTGTACATACTACATTCAGTACATGCATGTGTGAACACGTATGTTTTAACTCACACATGCTTGCGGTGGCAGTCGGTGATCTTGTCTCTGATGGCGTCCTGATCCGGCAGATACTTATTGTGCAGGAGATGCTGCCAGCTCTGGGTCTCGTCGAAATCTCCAATCTCAGCTGGAAGGGGAGGAAAAGACTCAATATTTATTTGGAGAAGAAAGGGGATGAGGAGATAAAATATCCAGAGTGCAAAGGAAACAGGAATCAGTCAAAAAAGAAAAATATACAGGTTGTTTTTACCCCGTTTCTATACTGTTATTCCTTACATCTGTGTGTGCTGATGCGTTTACTGGCTATAGTTACTGGCTATAGTTACTAGGCAACCGAGTGATATTCGTGCAGCATGCTGTGCACCAGCCGTCTGCAAGAAGTCTGAATTGAATCCATAAATCCAACATCCTTAACATATGGTGCTGAATAACAATGATGGAGAGACGGAGAGATGCAGGGGGGATGGAAATAAATAAAGTGTTTGTTTAATTCTAAGCTTTATGTCGGTGAAATAATGAGAGAAACAGACGGATCAGGGTCTCATGCTGCTAGAAATCTGCTGGTGTGAGCCTGAGCCAAACCCAAACATAAGATTATCAGATTATCATTTCCCCATTAGTGGAAGTGTGGAGGGTTCAATAAACAGCTTTAAAATGAGACTAGACACACACTAGTGCTGCTGAAATTAATATACGTCATTTGTGTGTGTGTGGTGATTAAGAGTCAGTCACTGGGTTTGCAGGAGTGTGTGTGTGTGTGTGTGTGTGTGTGTGTGTGTGTGTGTCTTTTACACTCATCTATGTCTATTAATCTGTAAACACCCACTGATACAAACATGTCATGTGATATTGGGCTATATAAATAAACTTTGATTTGATGTGATGATATCAAGGAAGTTGTTTTGTATGTTATTTCACCGGCGACTGCATGTGTGTGTTGCTCTTACACTGAATGATGTGTGAGACCATGAGAGCGGCGCTGGTGTCGTTGCAGATGAGATGACCGCAGGCCAGGTCGCGTTTAATCTGCAGGGCAAACAGATACCTGGAGAGGGAGAGAGAGAGGGGGAGAGAGAGAGAGAGAGAGAGAGAGAGAGAGAGAGAGAGAGAGAGAGAGAGAAAATAAGAAAACATGGCCTTTTTCTGTTAGTCGTTATACAACCGGCTACATCACACACACACACACACACACACACACACACACACACACACACACACACACACACACACACACACACACACACACACACACACACACACACACACACACACACACACACACACACACACACACACACACACACACACACACACACACACACACACACACACACACACACACACACACACACACACACACACACACACACACACACACACACACACACACACACACACACACACACACACACACACACACACACACACACACACACACACACACACACACACACACACACACACACACACACACACTAAAAGAACCGTGTCAGAAAGCTAACTTAGGAACCTACAATGAGCCCAAGGACAAAGCACACACACTCCATAAATCTTGGTGTGTCTGTGTGTGTGTGTGTGTGTGTGTGTGTGCGTGTGTGTGTGTGTGTGTGATTAATGATCCACAACAGCTTTTTATGTGTCTCCAATTTAACCTTTTTTACAACCGCATGATTATCTCTCCAATACATTTAATGAGGCTTTTGGCGACTTTTCATATATTTTTATTTTAGCCTGGAGTCATTTGGACTATTTAAGAACACTACATCACGCTTATTAAAGCAAATACAATTATAACAACATGAAATACAACAAAAATCATCTGCATTTCCTTTCTTGTTCATCTATATCAGACCTTTCATCCATTATATCGGAGCGACGAGTGTCCTATTGTTGATAACAGGCCAACACATCTTCAAATCAATCTGTCCATCTACATATTGTGTCCGTACATTAACCTTTAAAGAAAACCCAGTGCGATGCTGTGGGAGTGAAACAAAGGAGAGTGCCCACTTCCTGTTTAACACTCGATATGAGATCAGTGGAATAAAGTGGCCGTCTGAAATGCCAACAACGTCAGTGGAAAGTATTCAAAGACGTCTGCTCTGCCCTCTTTGAGGCATGCATTGCATTTCCTGCAGTAACATAACACAGCTGCTGCAATTTCAAAAGGGAGGATGAAGTCAAATCAAAGCCTCGATAACATTAAAAACCTCGTGCTTGTCAAGATCTGTGCAGTTTAAATACTTCAGGAAGCATCAGTTTAGTGTAATAATAGAATTAGGGATGATTGATCTACACTGCTGGGAAATACTAGAAAAGAAACATGATGATTAATCGGTTTTAGCATTATTTGTGTTATTGAAAATCTTAATTAGTGAATAAAAACAGACCCTAGAAAGTGTTATATGATATGAAATTGAATGATATTGCTTTTAAAGAATGCTGATTATACTTTCTGTACGAGGAGTTGAAAAGGACGCAAATGGAGAAACACCTTTTTCCCTTATAATACAATCTATAAATGCTAATTATGTTCCTCCAAATACAGCTGGATGTCGGAGATTGATATGAAGTTAAAATATGTCCAAAGCAACAGAAGTCTTTTAACAGTGAAAAAGCCTGTTTTTCAGAGCTCCTTTCAGCTGGTCTGCAATAAAATCAAGAGTCCTGGTTTCCAGATGACACACCAACACTTTGTTTGGGTTCATTCGGGTGACAAAACAAGACGCAAACAGTTTGTAAAAAGGCCCTTTGCTTTGCACGTAAACACAGCTGTGAAAGTCCTCCTGAAGGACTGAAAAACACTCGGGGAAGGACGGAAGACCAAAAGCAAAAACAACTCGACTTTTTAATCGCAGAAGTTCCTTACCGAGTCAGTTCCTCCAAGAGCTGCGTGTGGTCGGGAGGAAAGAACTTCACCACGAAGCGAAGGATGGTGTTTTTAGGTCCTGGAGAAGGAGAAGGAAAGGAGATGATTGATAGGGAAGAGACCGTGGGAGAGGGAGGAGATGCAGAAAAGCACAAACATACTTTCATATATTATAGGTTTTAACCTGGATTTAATTCGGGAACTAAAAATGTAGCATCATATGTTGTGTTTGCATGGGCGTAATTTCCCACTTTTCAAAATCCCATTTGTGTCCCCCCCACTTTTTAAATGTGTTTATTATTATTTTTTTACGCAAGCGGTCATCGTCAAGGAGGAGCGTCTGTGTGTGTGGCACGAGCGCATCTTGTGAGAGAGAGATAGAAAGAGAGAGAGAGGGGGTTGTTGTTAGCATTTGGTGCTAGCTCGGAGCTAACGGAGATTAGTAGCTGTTTCAACAATAAGGAGAGGGAGAGCTCTTTCCTGTCGGACTTTGAGAGACTGAGAGAGAGACAGACAAATATATAGAGAGAGAGACAGAGAGAGTTACGTGGGTTGTTGTTAGCATCTGGTGCTAGCCCGGAGCTAATGGAGATTAGTAGCTGTTTCAACAATAAGGAGAGGGAGAGCTCTTTCCTGTCGGACTTTGAGAGAGTGAGAGAGAGACAGACAAATATATATAGAGAGAGAGACAGAGAGAGAGAGAGAGAGAGAGAGAGAGAGAGAGAGAGAGAGAGAGAGAGAGAGAGAGAGAGAGAGAGAGAGAGAGAGAGAGAGAGAGACTTAGAGAGTTACGTGGGTTGTTGTTAGCATCTGGTGCTAGCCCGGAGCTAACCTAGATTAGAAGCTGTTTCAACAATAAGGAGAGGGAGAGCTCTCTCCTGTCGTAAAACAGGTTCACATGGATAGGATACTAGATAAGTGTGCACACTCATTATATACACTACACATTTTTCTTGGATTTGTTAACACTATAGTCCCTAATATATTTGTAGAAAGGCAGGAAATGGAATTAAATCGAGAAAATGTTTCATTGCGGAGGACCCCCTGTTTTGTGTCCCCCCCACTTCTCCAACCAAAGTTACACCCTTGTGTGTTTGTGTCATACTTACGTCTGAGCTGTTTGAGCGTCGGCTTCAACAAATCCAGCCACACCTGCAAAAAACACAGCTTAGTTTATTTTAACTTCTAAAACATAAAAAAGTGGAATTTTAAGATTTTCTTTACTGAAATTCAGCTGTCAAAATGACTCTGTACTTCTGTTAAGATGTTGGTCCCATATATGCATGTAGATGACTTGCTTTGCACCTACTAGAATGATCTCTAGGTGAGCATTTCACATTTATTAGAGTAAATTAACTGAAAGAAATAAAGACAAATCTCCAGTTTACAAACGGTAAAATGTCATTCCTTAAAATGCAGCGTGTGGCTTTTGATATGGGAGTATATTTGACTGTGGGTTATTTATTACACCTATAAAATTCACACTAACGACCATAAAAAACATCAGTTATGCACTCAATGTATAGCCGTATGTATTTGAGTGACAGGCTGACAAAGTTGTCCTTATTTCTGCAGCATTACATCATTTGTTCCAATTGGTTTGTATTGCCCGAGGCACTCGCATGCACAGTGAGAGTCCTGTGTTTCAGCACACTGAAGTATTTGTATTGCATATCGAGGGCGTGAATAGGCCCGACTGCTAACTAGCGTTTACATGCACTAATGCAGATTTTACAAGCAAGACAAGAGACAAAAGCATCTGCAAATGATTACAACCAGCTGCAGTCTGCATGAAATAGGTGGAGAGACAGACTGCAGGTGAATGCTTAAATCCACACAGATGAAAGTAAAGAAGTTTCACGAGGCTGAATGCGTGCAGAACGGCGACCCATGTGATTAAAACTAGAGTTAACTTGCGGGAAGGAAACCTTGCTCCGAGCTAATTGGAGACGTGGCGGTAAAACCTCCGAATGTACTGTAAAAACAGTTGACATGCTTAATGCAGATCTGCCTAAGTCATGTGGTCTTTCAAACCAGGGAAAATATAACAGAGATAATTGTTTATCATATGAATTCTCTTCAGAAAAGGGACATGAAATAGCTGAGAAATACTATTTATGTACATGTTTTAGGTAATCATAATGACAGTAGAAAAGGATACAGTAGAAAAGACATATTCAGAAGAGTATCTAGACACTATACAGAATACATTAAGATACCCTCTTATATCTACTAAAGGGACAGACACATAGTGGACGATATACATTCAACTGGAGAGGTGTGTCTCACCATCATCTTGCGATGGTCCTGGTATTCCAGTCCGAAGTAGTCTCCCTCCACCACGTTGAGATGGACACACACCAGGTCGAACAGCGCTTTGCCGGGAGAGCGTTGCTGCGAGAGGAGAGAGGTGGAAACAAATAATTAGATTTAAACAAAAGAGGGTGCAGCATCTCATTCGGGAAAGTGCTGATAACTGGATTGTGAGGTTTTAGAGAAGTGATTTGAAGTGTGTTATCTACCTTTCTGGATATCTGTATTTAAATGTTATGTTTTTTGGGGGGTGTTCCCTTCCCTGTAGTGTGTTATATGGGTTTTAATTCATGTTCTGCAAAGGCTTTAATCCTTGAAGGAGTTTCTCTCGTACAAATTACAAATATGAAACCTGATAATTACCATATTAGAGCCCCCTTAAAAAAGAAGCAGAAGAGGTGAGAGACACTGAAAATAAAGCTTGACCTGTGGATGCCATTTCCTCTAACGAGCTTCTCCTCACTTAACGAGCTGCTGACCTTTGACCTTCCTGCGAGGTCCAGGTCTAATGAATAGCTGGAGGCTCAAGCTCAGCTGGGAATGCTCGGAAACAACCACAATGCTTCAGGAAAAGTGTGTGTGTGTGTGTGTGTGTGTGTGTGTGTGTGTGTGTGTGTGTGTGTGTGTGTGTGTGTGTGTGTGTGTGTGTGGTGTGTGTGTGTGTGTGTGTGTGTGTGTGTGTGTGTGTGTGTGTGTGTGTGTGTGTGTGTGTGTGTGTGTGTGTGTGTGTGTGTGTGTGTGTGTGTGTGTGTGTGTGTGTGTGTGTGTGTGTGTGTGTGTGTTCTGTGTCTAATGATGCAGCTATACCTGATGCTGGTAACGTAGAGTATGCATTTCTCTGTTATCATGAATATACCGTTGGATTTGGGGTTTCCAAAATAGACACAGACGTGGAGGTAAACCCAGAATTAGCCCAGAATAATTTCCCGTTCAAACTAAATGGTACGTCCCTGAAGAGTTACAGCGTACCATTATACATTCAGGGAGGCTTATGAGGCGCTAGTAAAGTGAAGATGTAGTTACAGGATGGCAAGCATTCCTTACTTTTACAGAAGATATAATTATAGTAGATACTGTATATTTTACACACTTCTCCTCTTTCAGTTTCACTAAATAATGTATTTTAGAAGTCTAGAAAAGAGGACAATGCAGGACATTTAAAAACACAAATACGTTAGCATGTGCAGAGCAAGTAGATGTCATATCAGGCTATTCATATTGACTAATAAATTGTTCTTGAAACCTCTTGCCACCTTTAATACTCTTTGCACTTTCTGGTTGGATGCCTACTGCATTTCGTTGTACTCTTAATGCAATGACAATACTGTTGAATGTAATGTAATCTTTAGTTGGAAAAGGAGCTGGTGAAGAATGCAGAGAGGAGAAATGAGGAGGAGAGGAATCAGAGCGGTGAAGGTTAAGGTGTGAGTCTGTCACCATCTGGCTACCGTGTGTCCATCTGTTTCTGTGTGGTCTGTAGGGACACACCCACACACACACACACACACACACACACACACACTTACTGCACACACACACACACACTCAGGCCTCAAGGAACAACCATTCTAGTGGATCACAAGCTGTCCAACGTGATTCTGCTGTGAAATAGCGAGGACACAAACAGACTGACGGACATCCCGTGTGAATGTCATGATATTAAGACCGGAGAGCTTCACTTGACAGATGCCAGGGGCAAAAAAGCTTGAGGATCCCTGGAGTTTGGACAGGATCCAGATTTGGGTCGTAGTAATCTCGGTTTAAATGAGGTTCGGAGAGAGAGGAATTGAAAGGGAATCCAAGAGCATACTGTCTGTGTTTATTTGTGTGAGAAAACTACATTTTTTGTCGCTTGTTTTTGGATCAAACTGCTCAATTAGTTTCATTAAAGCTGGCATGAACATTTCAGTATTACAAGTCCAAATTAAACAATACAGGTTCCAGTTTTTCTGTACAACAATGTTGGGCTTGGCGGAGAGTCACAGGCACAGGAGTTTAGACTTTATAGAGTTTTATACACCGTCAGTATTGGTCCGTTTCTACTTATTTGTGTGTACTTTGGAGACCGTGTTTGGAAACCGTCTGTGCAGCAAATCCTGTCGTTCGAGAATTGACAGAGGAAGATTTCCAAGTATGTTTGGGTCAAAAGCAATTTCCTTTAATATCGGCAAAGCCTTCTCCAATAACTACAGTAAGCCGGTGTAAATGCAACGGGGAGATATCCCGTATCACATTCAAGTAACGTAAGACACGGGAATGCAGAGGGGGAATGGCATTGTGGGAATGGTGGTGAAATCTTTAAATATCAAAACCAGTTAAAATAACACCAGCGACACGAACATATGATGTGTCACAAGCCTGGTGCTAAACTTACATTTGTTCATGAGGGTGGTGGCAAGTCACAGGAAAAAAAGACAAGACCTTACATTTCATTGTGTGACGCTGTAATGAAAATGTGAGAGTGCTGGAAAGTGAGGATCTATTAAAAACCAAAATGGGCGTGTTCATATTCAGCTCTTTTTTGGACACAGAAGCAACCAATCCAAAAATAACAAACGGTAGCTTGGCTTTAAACGTCAAAGCTGCATGGAAAGAGGGCAGAACATTTAAATGTTAAAAGCCTGAAATGAGAGAGAAGTTGGATGATGTGAAACAAAGGGTTCTCTCATCCTGCTGGAGGCTATATTACTGATATAACTACCACAAAGAAACATGAAAGCTGTGTTGTTCACTCCCAATAGTTCCCTAATAAGTGAGATAATACCATCTATCCGCTCAGTTCTTAATCCCCCTCTCTAGTCCACTCTGTGACACGCAACGTCTTAAACGCTCAAGATCAAAAGGTCATGGATTCTTGTTGCGGAAAAGGATGTCTTTTATCTCTTCCTGTGGAAAGCTGTGTTGGAAAAGTCTGTTTTTATGACACTTAGTTTGTTTGTTTCGGTCCATTTATACACCTGTCCACGTAGAATGCAATGAGTGTTATGAATATCATTGATTAGCAAGGGGCCATATTAAGACAGCAGATTAACAAAGAAGAAACCCAGCCTTCTTGTCCTACATAAAAACAACTTGCAACTGCACTTTCTGGATCAAAATAACACTGAATATGGAAAATATAACCCTGGATATATAACAAACTGCTCCTATGTGCCATCCTGACCGTTCAGACTTTAAAAAAACAATGTACCAAGAAGTCAACGCTGCTTTCTAAACTAAAAGAGGCACTCAAAAAGGAACGGCCTGCTCTCATCTTGGCAGCAGTTTCACTAAAGGAAATGGTGAGGTCAAACATGAGATATATAACTATTGTTAATAATAAAATAGGAGGATAAGAATAGGCTCTTATTGGATAACACATAGGGAAAGTGATAATCTCCTACAAGGTCATAGTTGGAGAGTTTTAGGGTCTAAAAATAAGTGGTGTTTACGTGAGTTGAGGTCACTGAGGGCCTTTCAGTTCAGATCACAATCACTTCATTCAGCAACGACCATCAATGAGCCTTTTCTAATAAGTCAGCCACTCGCACACAGAGACACATTTCTATGGTATCTTGCAGCGTGATTTGTCTTATCTAGGAGGAACGATGCTCTGCAAACACAGACATATTGAGCACTTCCCCTGCACACAGAGACACATTCATTGGGGTGTGCGTGCAGATGTTCAATTAAAGTCTGAAAAACATGTTGGAGTCAGACGTTCCTGCTGTAAAAACCAGCATGCAATGTCCATGGATGTGTCCTTAAAGGCAGGGTCCAGTTTCACACAGCTGTCCTTTTTCGGGCCTCACACCAACATGAACGTTGTCTTTTAAGATAATTACAAGGCTAGCAGTTCTCTGGCTTCAAGTCGTCAAAGTAGCTCCGGAAAAAACCAGCATGTCTGTCAGCAATGCGTCTTTTTAATCTAATAGTGTTCGACCTTATCTCCATCTTCACTTTGCTGTACGTTTCCCCTCTGTGGTACGAGTAAAGGAAGCTCTGATTGTCATTGCCTTTCTTGTTTCTCGCAGCAAACACTCAAATGATAGTGGTGCCCGTTAAACAAAATGTATGTTTGGGTATAAAAACACCAATTACAGTCCACTGGCAGGTTGATTGTGTTCGATACCAATAACAATAAACAAGGGTTGGAGTTGACTGCATCAGCAAAACCATGACACTTTGAACATAATAATGCAAGATGTGGAATATGTCACCACATCTTGGTCTCCTTAGCAAACACACTTCCTGTCCTACTTCCTTTTAAGCCACCATCATGCTACAAGGTTAGTTCTTGGCTAAACTTGGATGTTGTAAATCAAAGTCTCTCTTTTCTACGATCCAGTCCTCTTGAGGCTGAGAAAACCGACACGTATATATCACTTCACTTTCTCTCTTTGCTCTCTATTCTCTGCTATTGTCACTGTGTCGCCAAAGCTTCCTTTATGTTACAGATTAATGGCTAATGAAAATGCATCAATTATAGTAAGAGGGCTCTATGTTAGTAAAACAGTCACACCAGGACCTCCTATTCTGCCAAAACAAGAACGTATTTTACCTATTCATCCTGCTCCCCTTCCTTATTCCTCACGTTGGATCCTTTCCCTGCAAACTAGGGCTGTGCGATTATGGCAAAAATCCTAATCACGATTATTTTGGTCAATAATTGATATCACGATTATTAAAAACGATTATCCATTTACTTTGAAAACATCCATTTATTGAAACAAAAATGTGAACAGTATGTTTTTAACAGTTGATTACCCTGAAATTTAATTACATTTTTTTTTTATAGAAATAATAATAGTTTTATTTCGATTACGTTGTTTTCGTAATCGTTGCAAGCCAAAATCGTAATCGAGATTAAAATACGATTAATTGCACAGCCCTACTGCAAACTATAGCCAAGTTAAATATTCTCACCATCTGCCCTGGTGTGCTGAGGGTTTACTCAGAGCCCCACAGCGTCACTGATGCAAATTACCTATGAAATAAAATCCCACCCCCTAAAGAATGAACACACATTTGCAGTGTTCACACTTCGATGATTTACAAAGTCGTCCACTGCAAAAAATCCTCGAGTAATGAGACTTTAAATCAACATTTCTCGCCGTTTTTTTGCACAATTGTGATTTTCTAAAAGACATGCATGACACTGGCATGAAGGAAGGGGAATCTTTGGAGGGTACTTCTCTGTCGTCGTGCACTAATGTCAACATGGACAGAAACCAGATGGGTGAGACTGATGATAAGAAATCTCCACAGGGGGGGGGGGAACAAAAAACACCTCGAAGCTGCTCAGGTTCTGCTTTTTATTCCAGTAAGGGTCTTTGTCCGGCTTAAGAGTTATAACTAAACTTGTCTCATTACCGGATGTTTTATTTAACTCACAATCTAGCAGTAATGGTCGAAAAACTGTCCAGGAATCCATCGATTTGGTACTAAAAAAAGTGCTAAATTCAAGGTTATGTGACCAAGAGAAAGAAAATGAAAGAGATAGCTTCCCCCCGCTGAGAGAGCGCCAGGGAACCACCTGAACCTTCGCTCAACTCCTGTGTGAAAGCAGTCATTTGAGCTGTAAAACTGTACAGGGTTTTGTATTTCCATGGTTTTCCTTATGATGAAACTCTGAAGGTTTCCCACCAGAGGGTCCGCTGTGTCCTGCTGCTCGAAAGCAGGTCAAAAGGCCAAAAATCCACAGAAGGCACAGCGTGATTTACAGCAACATCCAGCATGACCTACGGACATCATTCCTACGGAGGAAAGCTTAACGTTTGGATCCAAAAAACGTCTTTTCGTAGAGTTTTTAGGCGATCATTTTGTCCTATTCTCAGACCATTTAGTTGAGGAGTGGTTCCCCAAGGCGGAACAATAATTGAGTCGCTGCTATGTTTAATAGCCACAAGACATTGGATATTTTCTAAAAGGAGCATCCAAAGTAGTCCATTAAAAATCTGTTATGTTAAAGTCATTGTCCTCCAGCTTTTGAACTGATGGTACAGTTTTATTTGACTGACTATTTAGAAACGGAACATGTTTTTATGGCTGTCATTTCACGTGATTTCATGCAAAACCTTTCATATATTGCCTTAGCTTTTTTTAGTAGCTGTCCTTCATTTAAAACAAATAAAATAACGCCCCTAGCCTAAACACGACAACTTCCCCTCAAGAGAAACAGAGTATCACTGAACAGCAGGACAGCTGGGAGAGGCTTCCTCCTTCCTCGACTGTCAGCCAATAAGATCCTCTCGTTCGGATTAGGTTAAACGGCTTAACCCTGTGGCAAGACGTCAGAGGCCAGCTCCTCCACACCAGGGTCCACAACTCAAACAGATGGACACGTAATACGTAAAACTGGACTGTTGAATAAACAGCGTGTCTAGCAAAAATACCTGCTAGCAGTGACAGCAAGGCACTGTGGGAAATCAAACTGATGTGGGATGAAGAGAAATGCCTACAGGCTACAAGCTGTCTGACACACACACAACCACACACACACACACTAGAGGTAGATAATTAAATCAAGCGGCAGATGGGTGCACGATGTTGTACAATTAAAAAAAGCAATTGGTGTCTCCTGTAGAACTTTGTTCAACGTCTCGTGCAATTATGAGGTGTGTAAATCTCACTGCAGAAGCTTCCTCTAGACAAAGGATGATAAAATAGTCGTGTTGCAAGCTTTTATCTTAAGTGTCTCACAGTACCGTGAGCTGCTGCATGCTTTAAGCTTTAACATGGCAACGATGTGTTATTATTAGTCATTCAAGACAACCTTGTGGTGCATGTCCTTCACCCTGCACCCACTGTATGGTAATAAGTGAGACAGACATGCTTCACATTGTACAAATACTTTCAGTGTGACCTACGCATTCTGAGGACATTATAATCTCTGATGTCCTTGCGGATATTAAGGTAGAAATCTTGTCAAAGACCGTGAGAAATAGCGCTATTTGTAACTCAAGAACTACAATTCCTTTAAGGTTTTCTTCACTTGAAAATATTCCAGAGATAGTTGTCTGTAGAAATACTATAAGCTTATTCTGCATACTTTTAATGGCACTAATCTGCAAAAACACCCATTATAACTTAATACTTGCCCCAAAGCATCATGGGATTTGTAGTTCCAAGATCAAGAGGATGATTATCAACCAAATACAAGTACTTGAAGGAGTAACAGATAGAAAGGTTATTACAAAAACAGCTCAACAACATCACAAATTGTGCAGATACTTTTACTGAAGTTGTCTTATTTTACTCACCCTGTTTAACCTCACAGAAAAGAAGCAGCCATTAAAAAGCGAGTCACAGATGTTAAAGATCGCATGTGTTTTTCTTTGGGCACGTGTTGCCGAAACAGATGATTTACGAGCCAGAGAAAGGGTGTGGAAACACAATTGAATAATGAAAAGTATGCTTGCGGTAAACACATACTGCATGTGTGTGTGTGTGTGGTATAAGACACGGATGATTTACCAGTAAGGGTAGGGAACTCAAATATGCAACAATCTTTAATATAATTATCTCCCAGTGACATCAAATATACACTCGTTACCATAAACACCAGTGTAACAATCTCTGCAGCCACTTAACTTTGAATTAAATGTTCCTTTTAAAGCATTGACAAAGCGCCAGAAAGCTCACTCAAGTAGGGATAAACAAACTTTAAAGAAATCAATCAATCACAGACAAATCTAGCAGAGCGGTGACAGTGGGATGCAACTCTGGAAGTTCCCAATATGACAAGGAACAACCAGTCTGCATTAAATTATGATGGGAATGATGAGAGGATGATGAAATGCCTGGACACAGAGAGAGAGAGAGAGAGAGAGAGAGAGAGAGAGAGAGAGAGAGAGAGAGAGAGAGAGAGAGAGAGAGAGAGAGAGAGAGAGAGAGAGAGAGAGAGAGAGAGAGAGAGAGAGAGAGAGAGAGAGAGAGAGAGAGAGAGAGAGAGAGAGGAATGAAGTCTGAGAGTGATGATACGAGTAAGAGAAAAAAGGACTACTTTTTCTTCCCAAACTTCACATTCCTCTTCTAGTTTCTCGGAGAAACACAGCAGGGGAGACGCCATTGAATTCCACGGAGGCTTCTGGAAAATATCCATTTCGGAGGCGAGGAAGGGGCGAGGAAAGACATTAAGACACACTTTACCTACTGAAAGATAACTGAGACAGAGAGAGGCCTTGAAAAGGAGTATTAAGAAGCCATCAAGTGGGGGGAAATCTCACTGACACTTGGGGTTAAGCTGCTTTCCAAACTCTTAACATTCCCACTTAGCACTGGTTCCCATCGCTTAATTCCAGTTAACTATCTAGCTAATGATATGACAGGTGTTTGAACATTTCAGTATAGATTCAGTCCACTTTAGACGCCAGACAAAACTGCTTTGGGAAGGGAATGCAAAACAGAAAAAAACAGAAATACGAAGACTGGAATCTCTTTTATTTGATTTGTGTTTCTGGGAAGAATTCAAAGCCCTCAAAATATATTATGACTGTTTTAATGGGGGCAGAATAACAGCTGGAAAGAGGAACCACAAAACCGAATCACTACGCATATAGACCGGTTGAATTTATCCCAAAGGAAGAACTACTTTTCCCCATCCTTCACTGCCTCGCTCCGTTAATTTAGGTTCTAGTTTTCAGGTGGAAGAGAAAAACAAACCTCGTAAAGCAACGGCAATTATCAGATTAGAAAAACCGGAGTCATGCCTGAAGCTAAGGACTGTTTCCAACACCAACAAGTGAAGTAAAGAGTCGTTTTTAAACCTCAGACGGATTCATTTGTGGCCAAATTAGTGTGGGCTTTCTTCCAGGGTGGCGATGATAAGCCTGGCAGCATTTTGCTAGCGGCTGATATTCATTTCTCATTGTGTTTAAAACAACAACACTCGGGTAGTTGCCGTGCCAAACTGGAAAAAGTGGGTACGATGACAAGGAGGCTAAGATGTTTTTAAAGCACATTAAGAATCAAATACAGGAAGTGATTAATATCTGTAAGACGGAAACAAGAAGACAAATAGGTCAAAATTGCACAGATTATTTTCACCACAAGCTACCGCCACTGCTCCAAAAATGCACTCGTAATTAATTGAAACGACTGATTCGGTGGTTTTGTGAAACAGAACAGTGATTATCCATAATGGGGCCCAGCTCTTCCACTGTTGGCTCGACTAGCCTCCTCACTGGGGAACGCATTCACTGCAATTATATAAAAAAAAGATTCCCGGACAGTGTCTGCTCGCTCAGTGGCTGTCGGCGAATTACAAAAAGCTTCTGTGGGAGTCGGATGTGCGCCTGAATGCATCTTTTTCTATCACTCGGTTGCTGAAATCCCCCTCTTTCTCTCGCACAGTGAGTGTCTCTTTATCAACAACAGCTGAAGACACATCTTTTTAGATTGGCTTTTTACGAGCGACATCCCCTTTAATCTTTATTTGTTGTATTATTATTATCAGCAATATCCTTCCATTATCAAAATAATAATCTCTTTCTGTCTCGTTCCCTTATTCCCTGCTTCCTAACTCTGTCTGCGGCCCTGTCTTTGAACTCAGCACGTCTAAATGCTTCCACGTGGCTGCACACACCCACCTTAATTGCAAAGGAAAATGCACGCTGCTGCTGAAAAAAGTGCAACAGTAGCACTGCGTGTTCGTGTCATGTGTTGAATATCAGACCAGTTCTGCAGAATTGCAAGGGAGTGGTGAGAAGACAGAGCTTTTCAACCACTTTTGAACAGTTTGATACTTCATAGTTTAGTTTTAGATACAGAAGGAATACTAAGGAGAAGAAGTTGTTTAGAGAAAAGTCAGAAGTTCCTTTTTTGAGGTCTCTGACCACAGGAATGAGACCGTCAATGCCAAAGCGTTACATAACACAGCACAGTTCCTCATTCATCCACATGTTGGCTGGGACACCACATATGCTCACAGAGAAATTGAAGTGTGTCCATGGAAGCATAATAATAACACGGCTGAACCTTCAAAATAAGAGTCTGAACCAGGAAACTAGAGCATAAGAGGGAGCTGTGGTTTGATATTAAAAGCTCCCAGATGCTAACCTGAGCTAAACAGGGTCTATAGAAGCTGTGTTTTCAAAATAAAAGCTCTCAGATGCTAACTTGGCCTTTAAAAGGGTCTCTATAGAAGCAGGGTTTTCAAAATAAAAGCTCCCAGATGGTTTATATTGTGTCTTTAGAAGATGGGTTTTCAAAATAAAAGCCTTCAGATGCTAACTTGGCCTTTACAGGGTCTCTATAGAAGCTGGGTTTTCAAAATAAAAGCTCTCAGATGCTAACTTGGCCTTTTCAGGGTCTCTATAGAAGCTCGTTTTTCAAAATAAAAGCTCCCAGATGCTAACTTGGCCTTTTCAGGTTCTCTATAGAAGCTGGGTTTTCAAAATAAAAGCTCCCAGATGGTATAATAAGCTTTACAGGGTCTCTATAGAAGCTGGGTTTTCAAAATAAAAGCTCCCAGATGGTATAATAAGCTTTACAGGGTCTCTATAGAAGCTGGGTTTTCAAAATAAAAGCTCCCAGATGCGAACTTGGCCATTACAGGGTCTCTATAAGCCGCGTTCACACCAAGTACTTTCCTGTACTTAGTTCCGGCACTAAGAGCCCTGGCGCTTTTAACCCCAGGGTACTTAGTACAGATCGCGTTCACACCGGAGTACTTTTCCCTGAGGGAAGATTACAAGTACAGTAGGTGGCGGTAAGCACCTTAAAGTTGTTTGCAACCCGCTACAAAACAAGAGAAGAAGAAGAAAAACTGATACAGGATCTGTTTAATCGCCATGTCGGTTTTCTTTATTGCACTCTCAAGACATAACATTAAATAGAAATATTTTAAATGTAACTAAAGTGTCAGTTGTACTATATAATAACAGTAATAACAATATAAAATAAACTCCCAGGTGTAGGGAGTCTCAGCAGCAAACCCACCTTTATTATATATCTTCCTGAGACCCACTGCATCCGTCTGCCATAAACACTATGCAAACATACATGTTAGTTTTGGCCCATAGTGGACTCCATGTTGTGTTGTGTGAAATGGGGGGGGGATTAAAAGTTTAGGTCAAATAATATTTAAAATTATATAAATTGTCATATTTGTGTATGTGCCCCTGCCATTCCCCCACAAGGTTGCAACATTGATGATAAATAAATGACAAATAAAGCTTTGCCAGTTTATAACCGATGAAACATGATGGTATCAGAATAATCACTTACATGTGATGTATAGGATGCTACACAGGTCACAAAAGATAAAGTGTCAGGAGAAATAAGCTTAATCGCCATGTCGGTTTTCTTTATTGCACTCTCAAGACATAACATTAAATAGAACAATTTTAAATGTAAATAAAGTGTCAGTTGTACATGTCAGTAAACATATATAAAATAAAGTCATAACAGTAATAACAATATAAAATAAACTGTCCCAGGTGTAGGGATATTCCCAGCAGCATGCACACCTTAGTGCAACGTTGTGTGTCGTGTGTCAGTATTTACAAAAACTATACCAAATAAACTGTTATTAAATGCAGTTTGTCGCTCATCCTGCCGCTGCGCCGACGCTTCCTCATCGCGCAGCGCCCACACTTCATCCTGGTGCTGCTGGCGCTCCATCTGCTGCCTGGCGCTCCATCGAGGTGAGCATCTTGTCCTCCGTTTCCTGGGCCTTGGTGAACAGCACCATCTGATCTCCACGCAGCGACTCATTCACCACGGCACGCCGGTCCTCCAACGCCTGGGCGGTGTCAAAGAAATTCGCATCCCGTGTCCGCTTTCCTAAGAGGGGAAAATAAGCAATATACAATATACAAGTTTAGTCGCCATGTAGTTTTACAACATACTAGGAATGTGTTTTTTGTATTTTCACAAATAGAATTAAGGTTTCACAAATCTGAAACTGTGTTATAAAGAATCTTTTGACTCTCTGGGATAATCCAGTCCAGATTTGATGAGTCTAGGTATAGTGGTTTTAGATCAGGACCTGGTCTAATGTGGTCTACATGTAAAAAAAGCACTGAAATCTCCCTTTTTTTTATTTTCACAAATAGAATTAAGGTTTCACAAATCTGAAACTGTGTTATAAAGAATGTTTGGCCTCTCTGGGATAATCCAGTCCAAATAAATCGGCTATGCAGCGATTTAAGAGGTTCAAACACGGAGGATTGTTCCTTTTTGAAGAGTGCTTCATGTATGCTTGAACTTTGTTTAATGTTGTTGAGGCAAGTTAAACATAAAATATGATGAATATTATGAAATAAACATGATTGTGAACATCAGTTCGATGCGTAACGTTCTTTCAAGACAAAGTTACAGTGTGTGTGTACTGTGTGCTCGGGGCCGGTGTTAGCCTATTATGGCTAGCATGGCTAGCTTGATCTACTGAGCAAATAAAAGTACATCTGAGACCATTATTGTGCAGATTAAAACCCCAGTGCATGTAGTTGATTTTACCTTCGTCGTGGTCGTCATCGTTGGCCACTGAATCCGCCGTTTGTAGTCCTGCCCGAGTTTCTTTATTTTTAGCCGGTGTGTGCCGTGGGGCTGTGCACATTCCCAGGTCGAGTGAAAGCTACTGAACTGGCTTCAGTGCATTCCCTGGGTCGCGTCCTCTGCGTAGATCTCCAGAAGCGCCGACACCTCCTCATCATTTCTTGATGCTTGCCATAACTGCTTTCAAAAACAAACACAACGCACGGAGCGTTGTGTTTTTGTAGCGAGGAAAAACAATGGCGTCTCCACACAACATTTTCAGAGTTGTACGGGCGTGGTTTGCAATTCGCCCAGCCAATCAGCACTGGGGCACTTTTGGAGGACTTTTCACCCACAGAAAAGTACGCTCTCTGAGCTGGCTCTAAAAATGGGGGTAAAAGTACCCGAGATTAAGTACGATTTTTGGTGTGAACGCGACATAAGGGGTACTCACGGAACTAAAACGCGAAAAGTACGGTGAAAGTACTCCGGTGTGAACGCGGCTATTGAAGCCGTACTTTCAAAATAAAAGCTTAACAGGATCGCAGTGCCTAGTTAATAAATTAGAATGACGGTTGAGCAGGAGGTCCAGTTTCAAATGCCACATTTTCATACTGCCGTTCTGTGGAGATGTATTTAAATGATTAAGTAAACAATACATTATTCAGTCCTTCCCTGTTCCCATAAATGAGACATTCATGACTGGGAGGATATTACATCAGCAAATCTAATCAAATATTTATTTTAATAGCACTGGAATTAACTGGTCTTAAGACTCAGTTGAATTGCAGGGCAGGTTGTAGCATGCACTTTCACTGTGTATACATGTTCACATTGGCCTATAAACTCACACATCCATGGTTTAATGTGGCCCTTGTGAGCCCATATAGGTTTAGTATGTTACTGTGCTGGATTGAGAAGACATTGGGACACACACACACACACACACACACGCACCTCTGCGGATGATGATGAATGAGGCCTGCCAAAGCTACTGTTAGTTCTGTAAAGCCTCCAAGAAAGCAGAAGTGGAGAGATTACTTGGACGACCAGAAGAAAAAGGGTAAAAGAAGAAGTCTCTGCCATGCCGACACAAAGTGCCATAAAACCTGCAGAGATCACAAAGCCAGTGTGCGAGCCTCACCCTGAAATAACTACGTTTACAATCCTTAAACATCACCTAGGCTCTACCCACACATGCAAACCACGGCTGCCAACTTTAGGAGTCATAAAGAAACACAATCATAGTTTGGCTCCAAGCTTCTCATATCTTATCTCTTCTCTCTCTCCACTGTAGATATAACTCAATAAAAAGAGACACAAATGGTGGAAATAACATGCTTCAGGGCCAAACACTGCAGGAGAGGATGTACAAACAACTCCAAACTCAATTTGAAGGTTTCAGCTGACTCTTGTAAAAAGTGTGTTGCTCTTCTCAAAGCTTAGAAAATAACTCGGGGACTTTTAGTCTGGACAGAATCGTAGCTGTCTGGTTCTGTGCCTCCTAATTCACAGATGCCTTACAAACTAATTTCCTCTGCTCTCGTTTGGGGTACAATAGCTAAGGTTTCAGCTGTGGAGGTTGGGTTAAAGACACAGCTAGCCCATATAAATGTGTAGAAAGACAGCCAGTTATTGTACCGTCTTTAAAAAATATGTGACTCACTATCTTCTCATTTCTTTAATATCAGCTCTCTATAATAATAAAAGCTCCCAGATGCTAACCTGAGCTAAACAGGGTCTCTATAGAAGCTGGGTTTTCAAAATAAAAGCTCCTACATGGTATATTGAGCTTAACAGGGTCTCTATCGAAGCTGTGTTTCAAAATAAAAGCTCCTACATGGTATATTGAGCTTAACAGGGTCTCTATAGAAGCTGTGTTTCAAATTAAAGCTCCTACATGGTATATTGAGCTTAACAGGGTCTCTATAGAAGCTGTGTTTCAAAATAAAAGCTCCTACATGGTATATTGAGCTTAACAGGGTCTCTATAGAAGCTGTGTTTCAAAATAAAAGCTCCTACATGGTATATTGAGCTTAACAGGGTCTCTATAGAAGCTGTGTTTCAAAATAAAAGCTCCTACATGGTATATTGAGCTTAACAGGGTCTCTATAGAAGCTGTGTTTCAAAATAAAAGCTCCTACATGGTATATTGAGCTTAACAGGGTCTCTATAGAAGTTGTGTTTCAAAATAAAAGCTCCTACATGGTATATTGAGCTTAACAGGGTCTCTATAGAAGCTGTGTTTCAAAATAAAAGCTCCTACATGGTATATTGAGCTTAACAGGGTCTCTATAGAAGCTGTGTTTCAAAATAAAAGCTCCTACATGGTATATTGAGCTTAACAGGGTCTCTATAGAAGCTGTGTTTCAAAATAAAAGCTCCTACATGGTATATTGAGCTGAACAGGGTCTCTATAGAAGCTGGGTTTTCAAAATAAAAGCTCCTACATGGTATATTGAGCTTAACAGGGTCTCTATAGAAGTTGTGTTTCAAAATAAAAGCTCCTACATGGTATATTGAGCTTAACAGGGTCTCTATAGAAGCTGTGTTTCAAAATAAAAGCTCCTACATGGTATATTGAGCTTAACAGGGTCTCTATAGAAGCTGTGTTTCAAAATAAAAGCTCCTACATGGTATATTGAGCTTAACAGGGTCTCTATAGAAGCTGTGTTTCAAAATAAAAGCTCCCAGATGGTTTAATATAAGCTCATTCCACATGTGTCATTTACTCCCACGTTGGCCGACAGCACAAAGGCCGATCAATTTTAAATGTCAGCGGGTAAACAATGGAGCTAAAGAGTTAGCGTGTGTGTGTGCTTGTGCATAATATGGCAGGGGACTTGTAGCTCATCTATCAAAGCCCCTAAGGGACGGGTGGTTTATCAAATGATGTTGTCTGTAAAGTGGATCTAATCCTCATAACCCTCCCCCCTGTATCTTCTCCTCTTTTATTCCCACACACACACAAGGTCAAGCGGATCATAAAGCATCCAATCAAAACCTCAGAGGGATCTTATAGAGTGGCGAAGTCCCTCCCCTTCCGGTGGACCTCCATGGGACCTTATTTCGGAAAAATTATGTATTGAAGTCAATGGAGAGAGAAAGATTATCTTTCGATCCCGTTTGAATTGTGCCATGAATTACACATATGTTGTTTGTCAATTTAAAAGATAATTTTGCAAGTCAAAAAAAAAAAAAATGTGTCGTAAAACTGTGAAGTAACACATTTGTTTGTGTGAAACGCTCAAAGAACTACATCTGATCTCTGGTCAACAACACACGTCACCAAGATGGCCGTCACTACTGTCTTGTCAACACAAGAGACTACCCTCACTATCACCACAATGAAACACGTCCTGAAGAATGTCATGCAAAGCTGCCTGCCTGCCTTCCTTTGATTCTCTCTGAACTGCCTGGTCGTTTTAATGTTTAATGTCAACCATTTGTGCAGATAGCATGAAGTAGAGAAGATCGCTAGCGTTAGCGTTAGCATTTCTCCCCCGGGCTTAAATTGTGTATTATAGAATGATCACACCGGTGACAGTACTCTTCAAAGGGTTCACGAAATATGACTACTACTCTTACTGTTTAACATTTTGGGTTACTTAATGTTACTTCATGTTAAGGCTAATAAAAATGACAAGGCTGTAATGCTAACTAACGTGCTAGCTACTAGCTAGGTAGCTAACTTGATCCACACACTCCTCTTTCATCAGACGGGAAGCGAAAGAACGAGCAAGACCCATTGCTGGTATAATAACAACCTGGTACTAAGCACACAGGCACAAAGTTATCTTATCTTAGCCAGCGCCATATAGATAGATTCTATCTATATGGCGCTGATTCGTATATATACGGTATTATACGTGTATCGTAGTGTCTCAATTGTGACATCACTTACGCGACTCTGGGATTTGTAGTCTTTCTAGTTTCGTATTTTTCAAAGTCTTATATTTCAACAGTTTTAAGACAAACTGTGACTTTTTTTACATGGAAATAATTTTTTAAGATTGACAAACATCATATGTGTAATTCATGGCACAATTCAAACGGGATCGAAAGATAAGTTTTCTCTCCCCATTGACTTCAATGCATAATTTTTCCGAAATAAGGTCCCATACCCCGGAAGTAAGTGGGAGGGACTTCGCCACTCTATGGTACCTGAACAGGCTTACATCACACACACACACACACACACACACACACACACACACACACACACACACACACAACACACACACACACACACACACACACACACACACACACACACACACACACACACACACACCACACACACACACACACACACACACACACCACACACACACACACACACACACACACACACACACACACACACACACACACACACACACACACACACACACCCACACACACCACACACACCACACACACACACACACACACACATCACACACACACACACACAACACACACACACACACACACACACACACCACACACACACTCTCCTGATATCGGTTTCTAAATCCTGACATCCTCTGAGAAATTCAGGGTCGATTTGTGTATATATTGGATGTTCTTGCTGGATTAGGGTCAAGTAAGCATGTCAGGCAAGAATAACATTAAACACCACTGATAGATAAACAAAAGAAGCACACTTGCCCTCAATTTTAAGTCATGATACTGCTCTTTTTATATAAACAACACATGTAGTAGGTGTAGTCAAATGGAGTCACATGTCACTGTGTTTTTTGATTTTCCACCACAAAAACCAACATGGTTTCCTTGGGACAATTCGCCTCCTTTGCTCTGATGCTTTGACCTCATGATGGAAATCACGTTTCTCTCTGACATACAAGTAAACACTGCAGATTAAACTAATTAAAAACTGTAAATCTGGGCCAGTGCAGAGTTAAAGAAACATGTGTAAGACTCCACAAAAAGGCATGGCTTCACTGAATTACATCAAAGACAGGTGAAACCAACTAAAAGTAAATCAGTAACACACATACTTGCAAATACACACACACACCGCACATCCTCTCTACCTTCAATTATTCACCAGGTGGGAGTTAGTGATGACACACACACACACTTCCACATCAATAATGAAGTCTCCAAGTGTGTGTGTGTGTGTGTGTGCCACTAATGCAGTGTGTGCCAAGGTCTTTCTGCAATGTTTAATTCATGTTATGTATACTCAAACAATGTACATTATTCTCAACGTCAGCTGAGAGGAAAAGACACATGACAATAAATAATCAAAATACAAAAGAAAAGCTTTCCCATGTGATCTATAGTCAGAAGATGATAATGGTCTTACAAAGAGACATCACTAAGTAACACCCAAGCTTCTATTGGCTAGCGCTCCAACACATTGTACGTGATAGGCTAATGGGCGGGACATCTCTAAGAGGTTGACCAATCACAACAGAGCCGTCCAGCTAATCAATCAGAGCAGACTGGGCTCTGGTTTCAGACAGAGGGTGAAAAGAGGTGCTGCAGCACAGGCAGTATGAGAAAAAAAAGAGCTTTTTGAACATTAAAGCGTGGAGACACAAAATGTGAACCTGAAAATGACTATAATAGCGCCCCTTTTTATGATCTGGCCTTCCATTTTGTTCCTCCCCGTGTTGACAAAATGCCCGATTCTAGTGCCAGCGTTAGTGTGAGCTGCAGGCTTATCTTTCGATTCACACGTTAGACTACACCTTCTGCACAAACACAACGGCAGGCACTGTAGCAGGAGAAAGACACTTTTTTTTTAGTCAAGCTGTAGAGACAATGCCTCCCTTATTTCACCGTGATAAGCACCGATAAGTCATTTATTTGGCTGGTTCACTTTCAAGGCTTTTTCTCCTCAGCTCTCTTTCCCTTCCATCCATCTCCCATCCATTCATCTCAGTCTGGTCCTCTGCTGGTTCCCATTTTGCAACAGCAACGAAAGGTGTGTGTGTGTGTGTGTGTGTGTGTGTGTGTGTGTGTGTGTGTGTGTGTGTGTGTGTGTGTGTGTGTGTGTGTGTGTGTGTGTGTGTGTGTGTGTGTGTGTGTGTGTGTGTGTGTGTGTGTGTGTGTGTGTGTGTGTGTGTGTGTGTGTGTAATGTTTGTATTTTTTGTGGTCACACTGCTGTCAGCTGATGCCTTTTTTTCCCTCAACTGTTGATTGAGCCGTGACGTCTAAAGATGTTCCACAGAAATAGGACATTTCATTTGTGTGTGTGTGTGAGTGTGTGTGTGTGTGTGTGTAACAAGCTATCGTAAATTCATAAAAACAACACACTTAAAATATATAAAATGGGGTCTGAAGGGGTCTACTGCTGCTGCTGCTGCTGCTTAGTGGAGAACCACAAATTGAGAAGAAGTCAATTTAGGATTTTGAAAAATGCTGTAAAAACACACACACATGCAGATAACATCCCTCACACACTACTGTAGATCCCAGTCGTCTGTCAAACCGTCCACAGACACGTCCTGAGGCACTGACACACGAACAACCACATGCATTCCTGGCATTTTCCACAAGAGCCAATTAGGGCTCCTGGATCTGGCAGCTCTGGATGTTTTAGAAAACCCAGCTGAGGCAATCCTTCTTAATTATCATCACAAAAGCTGATAATACAGCGTCTGGGGTTTTTCTGAATGGCATGCAAATCACCGGCACAAAGCTCTCTGTCAATTTGCTGTGGCCATTAATTCTGAAAACACAAGACTACTCCCACACGGAGATGACATACCAGTGCACGGCAGCAACGATTTCATTAAAGCTGCTCTCAGAGGATGCCTTTATCCAAACAGACTCACTCAAATGCAAGCACATGCAAATGCTTAAGAAGCCGGATGACGGTGAATACTGACCTCTACAAAGAATACAGTTATGTGTGTTTGTGACTAAGCAAATGAGAGCATAGGGATAAAGGCCATAATGATGGGAAGATAGTAACACAAGAAAGAGGAGTGCTTATTACAAACCATAATAGCATGGAGCATCATGAGAGAGAGACTTGTTAGCATTGAATCAGCCATTTGAAAAGCAGAGGCTTGTGTGTGTTTAGACAGGAAGCTGGTTTTTATCCCACTTCCTGTGTTCCCCATAAAGTGGAGATATGACTAAAAGGTAAATGGAGCATAGTGAACTATCTCATCTCATATCTTGTGTCACCTTAAACAAATTCATTCAACATTGCAGAGAGGATTATTTCTGTACCCTCACAACACACACACACATAACTCACCGATATCTGGAAGACTTCCTGTGTGTCGTCGAGCATTTGGACCCGTATGGACACCTGTCTTCCTGGAGGACTCTGAGCAGGAGGAGGACGGTGGCCAGGCTCCAACGTTGAAATCCCAAAACTATCCGGAGCGCTCAGCCTCTGTCCGGCTGCAGAAGGCCTCTCCGCTGGTTCCACCATGATGACGGGCGATCAAGATGCTACCTAGAATTAAATTACACATTCAATTCAAGGCTTTATTGTCATTTGCACAGTAGCTACAGTGTAGATATGTCCATGCCACAGGCTCCTCCAACAGTGCAACATATATAGAGGACATTTTTTTGAATGTCATTTCATAATGTGTTTCTGATGCACTATTTCTTAATGCTCTTAAGCACAGTGCTATACTAATACACTTGCCTTACTCAACATTTGGGGTTCAGTTTGTGTCTTTCTATGCGCTTCAAGCAAGCAAAGCCAATAATCTGTTGAGTCTGTGATTTGGGGTATTTTGGTCTCCTGAAAACAGGCACTTTTTAAGCCGTAAGGATCCAGCATTCCCTCTCACATCCCAGCATCTATTCTAAATAGCATCGCATCCTGTGTGGTGTGGTGGTACATATATGTACACAATTCCCTTATAAGGAGTTCCTGTATTTAAACATGAACTTTTGGAGAAAAAAATACAATAAAATGTACATTTCCTTAGAAAACAGTAGCTTTCCGGTATAAATGTCAATAAATGTGGAAAAATACATTTGAGTGTCTGTTCAAATACATTCCCAACATGGAAAACGTTGTGTTTGATTAGAAAATAGAAATGCGCTGACGTTTATTCAGTCTAGATTAAATTGGCCTTGCACAATGTAGGAAAAAAACCACCAAGACATTTAGTCAGTGAGTCTTCAGTGGGGATTGCTTTATAGGTCAGGATGATGACATGACTGTGTATTTAAACCACAGACTACAGAAGCTAAACTTTTTGAGTCTGGCCGACACACAAAAAGACTCAGACAGACATGTTGCTAGACACACACACACACACTTACTCCAGCTGCAGCACATGCAGGTGGGATATCCTTCAAACCAAACACAGAGCGCCGTTTCAAGACCAGTTCAGACACGAATCAAAGCGGATGAGATACGGTCTGAAAACACACAAAAGATGGAGGCGGAGACACTCCCCCCCCCCTCTCCTCTCTTTTCTCTCAGACACCCCCACCTCCATCCCACCCTTGATAAACCTCAACCTCAGACAATAAATATCCCCTCAGATGGCTGGTGACATCAGGGCTGAGGAATGTTTTCAGTCAGTGGGCAACGCAATTGTGCCAACACACAAACACACTGGTGTCTATGGGAAGGAATGGGAGGTGTACGTACAAGACAGTGATAATTAAATCCCTCCAATTGTTGTTTTGTCCTTGGTTCGGACACATTTGGTCATTATCGCTTTGTTGATAAATCAATACGTCATTAGGGACCCATTGGGCGGTCCTTAGATCTTTCTCAGTAGTCACATGTTCAAATCCTCCTCTCCCGAGTATCCTCATTAAAGTCCATATTTCAACACAGATGTCATCAGGTTGATTCCAAGTCTCCAAGCTTTCTTTGCCCACATGTGGAGAATAAAAGCTGCTGTATAATTTGTGGTGTTTTGTAGAGACTATCTTTAAAATCCACAGAGTGATGGTCATTTCTCTGAAAGACAGGATATTAAATGACTCATTGGTGAAGGCGCTGTGCACCGTCGTCTTTTAGGGAAAGGGGCTGAAAACATTCATCAAAAAAATATCATAATAATCTCCGGCTAGCGAGCCAAGAGAGGCAACTTCAAGGCTTTATTGGGGCATTAGGAATAAGAAGTTTGTACATTAAAAAAGGCAATTCTTTATAATATGATAATATGATAATGAAAATATATCTAACCCTACAGCAGGGTCTTCAGATAGGCATAGTCCAAAAGAAGAGGCCCCGGATATGGCACATGTCTACAAGCTCCAGGGTATTTGACCTCTGACCCCTGAATGAAAGTGCTCTTCTTTCCTGAATTACAAAGATATATTGCCCTAAAACATGTGTAATAATCTGTATTTCCACCTCTCTCTTTCACACCTAATCTAGTGTTTTATTTCCAACGTGAGAACTGAATCTCTGCAGAATTCAACACCCCATCTTTTACTAATCCCTCCACCTGCAAAGCAACAAAAGCTGAAACTGGAAACTGGGTAAGTGACCTGACAATAAAAAAAAGGGACCTGACATTCAAGTTACTCATTACACCTGTGGGAAAAAGCCTTTTGTTCTTATGCTCTACTTCCCCGATGCACTGAAATGAACACGGTTATTGGTTGTTTATCAGTCGTTTGGTATCGTCCAGAGAGTCAAGCTTTGACAAAAAGAAGAAGTTTTACCTCTGTTGTGAAACCCTACTACCTTTCTGTCTCTCAAAGCAACTCAACTCAACTCAAGAGCCAGCTTTATAGCTCTGCCTCATTATTCACTCACAAGAAGGTGCCAATTACCCTGACAAACATCATACTGTGCAAACAGAAGTGTTGGTTAGTTGCACGTCGTCAGCCTCTCTGCACTCACTCATCATTTAAGCAGCATGTAGGGTTAATTTCAGGGCTTTTTAAGAGTGTTTTTAAAACCACAAACATTAAACAGCAACTATAGTAAGAGTACAGAGTGGATAGTATAGTTTTCCAGAAGTACACACATCCTTTACTCAAGTAGAAGTACAGATACTCGTGTTTCAAAATACTCTGGTGAAAGTAGAAGTACTGACTAAACTTCTTAACTCAAGTGAAAGTAAAGAACTTTGAAATGTACTAGCAGCTGTTTTAAAGAGTACCTGACCTCCCTTTATATTAATAGAACAATAATGTCATTGTTAGCTAATGAATGTTTCCATGCTGAACAACGGCAACATGACAACGTTTTCATTGGTCCCTCTTCTTTAGAGAAGACCAGGAAATGATGGATACACGGATCGTGTTCAAATCAATAGGCACGCAATGACTCTAAATAATAATGATCACGCCACCAAACACACATTCAAACTAAAGGAACCAGCCTGTTTGGGAAATGAGAAGTAGAAAGTACAGGTATTTGTGTTCAACATGTAAGAAGTAGAAAGTACAGGTATTTGTGTTCAACATGTAAGAAGTAGAAAGTACAGGTATTTGGGTTCAACATGTAAGAAGTAGAAAGTACAGGTATTTGTGTTCAACATGTAAGAAGTAGAAAGTACAGGTATTTGAGTTCAACATGTGAGAAGTAGAAAGTACAGGTATTTGTGTTCAACATGTAAGAAGTAGAAAGTACAGGTATTTGAGTTCAACATGTAAGAAGTAGAAAGTACAGGTATTTGAGTTCAACATGTAAGAAGTAGAAAGTACAGGTATTTGTGTTCAACATGTAAGAAGTAGAAAGTACAGGTATTTGTGTTCAAAATGTAAGAAGTAGAAAGTACAGGTATTTGTGTTCAACATGTAAGAAGTAGAAAGTACAGGTATTTGTGTTCAACATGTAAGAAGTAGAAAGTCTTCAGAAAAATATGTAGTGGAGTAAAGTACTGATACCTGAAAAATGTACTTGAGTACAGTAACAAAGTATTTGTACTCCACTACTTCCCACCTCTGCATAAAAGTATTAGCATCAAAAGTGACCGGGTTGATTCAAGACATGGAGAATAATTCAGCTTTATCTCCAAAGAGTAGAAACTTGGCAGCCGGAGTTTCATCAACTCCTCAGTAGGGGCTCTTCTGGGGATTATTAATGGACTTAGTAGAGAGGAATACAGATCACACGGGCACAAAGGAAGCCACTGTGGGAGCGTCCAGCTTTAAAACTCGAAGGGAACGAGGCCTCTTCGCAGCCTTTGAACTGGTGTTGGCTGAAAGTTTCCCAAGAGTTTGTGAGAGGGAAGCCAGGCTCTGGGAATCGGATGTGAGCGCAAGTGTAAACAAGTGCATCAACAGAGAAGGCTTTATGTTTAACAGGGCAAATCTGGTTTGAATTATTTCAAACAAATGAAAACGTATATATGTTGAAGTTCAAATAAACCGGGTAAATCCTGTGGTGTTGCATAATAGGCAACATTCGCCAGTTTTGAAACAGGCCTGACGAGCAACAGTGGATAAAACTGAAAGTGATGCCCAAAATACAGAAATGGTGAATTAAAAGAGGAAGAATTTAACTACAAAAAGGGATGTGATGGACATATGTGGGTTTTACTCCTACAGGGCTAAACTAACGTAGCTTAATTTGTAGATTTACCACTTTAAATGTAATTTATAATACCAATATCTCCTTTATTCTGACCAAAACCCCAAAATATATTCAGTTTTCTTCATGCAAACTGGTTTAAAAGACTAAAATGCACATTTAAAAAGCTGGAACCAGTTGTCTATACAACGTTAGAATCTCATAATACAAGAAAGCAGAGGAAATCGTGCAGGAATAGGTCTATTGTTTTGTAAAGACAGAATTTGGATTGGTATTATGACAAGAAAATATGTGAAAAAGGTGACTCGGTCCATCTGTTATCACTTGGAAAAGATCCTACATTCACTGAGAAACGTTTTGGGAATGGTTGCATTAAGTGAATTACCCTCATATTATGCAGTGTGAGTCCCAAAGTGAATAAATAATCCAGAAACAAGTCAAGAACGATAATTTAAAAAGGTTAAAATGCAATGCAAATGAGTGCGGAGACAATATTAACATGCACAACACTGTAAGTACCATTAGAGAGAATTCATCCATTACCTGTGTGTGTTACCCATCAACAGGAGGATCATATGAAATACAAAGCTACTGATCAAATCCAAATATCACAGCTACAACCTGACAAGAGATCAAGGCCGAAACACAACACGGCTCTTGACAGATCGATGGGCTGAGCTTCGTACGACGTTTTATCAAAGTGACACTCTGCACCCGGCGAGCCATTAAGCTGCTCTACTGCTCTCAGGAGAGTGTGTGTGTGTTGGTGTGTGTGTGTGTGTGTGCGTGTGCGTGTGTGTGTGTGTGAGAGAGAGAATAAAAGAAAGGGAGTGTCACACCAATACTCCAAGTGATATGGGTGTGATATTGATTCAAACAGAGAATTGGCGAAAGGGCAATGTAGTGAATATATTTCTGTCAATTAGAAATGTTTGCCATCTGTTCTGCCATTGCTTTTTACACAAACACCTTCTAGAAGTGTGTGTGTGTGTGTGTGTGTGTGTGTGTGTGTGTGTGTGTGTGTGTGTGTGTGTGTGTGTGATATTGATTTGAACAGAGAATGTCACGGATGTTATATCGATTGACAACAACCCTATATTCGAAGAAGCAACATCTACATCATCATCAAAAACCACCTCCTTCCTAAACCCTCAAACGCACTAATGCCCCTTTCACACCAACGCAACTCCGGTTCAAGCTCCGTGCTAGAGCTTTTCTGGTTCAGAACCGGTTCTTCGGTTTAGCGCCGGCTCTTTTCACACCGCTCAGAGCCCGACTGGTGCTGCCGCTGCTGCGTCATGACGTCACAGTTTACGTCGCTGAGTTTCTCCCCAACGCCGGAGCTCACTTCACAACAACAACGGGCCGGGGACTGTGTTGCTTTTAATCATACGAAGCCAGATTAAATTAAATAACGACTTCTCCAACCTTATACTTTTCTCCAGAGTGCCGTGGTTCATTGTTTATTAATGTGTTTCAGCGGCATTTACCGACCGCTGCAGTGCTGGCCGGCTGCTCTTCAACGGGAGTGTATTCTCCCGTTAGCTCCGGGTTAGCTCACACGGCTCTAAAGTATTCACTGTCTGACTGTCACACAAGCAGCTGATACATATCCCCAGTTCCCCTTAAGTGAATGTGTGTCAGTCTGAATTGACGCTGTTTGGTGTCAGTCTGAATTGACGCTGTTTGGCATCACAACGCTGTTATGAAAGTTTCTCTGGTATAACATGGGTGATGTTAGCATAGCAACCGAAGCTAAACTGACTACTTGCTAAGCCGTTTTCTACAGGCACTTTTTACCGGCGTATTTTTCATTATGATTCTACTTGTGATAGTCGGACATGACAACCTGTGCAGCCCATGTATTGATTCCATCCGATAGCTGCTATAATAACAAACGTCTGCCTGCTCTCCACAATGATCAATAACAGTGAACGGATGGTCAAAGTAAGGTACAAATAAACAGAATCACACGAAGCCTGGTTAGTGTTGCCTGACTTTATAAAGTGTGTTTTTTTTAACAAGTGTGTGGTTGCGTTCTAGTCACTTTGCTCAGCACTACTGCTTGTTACAACTTTTATTTGCCGTACTCGCCTTAACTGTTAGCTCAGGTTAATCTCGCCCCCCTCCGACGTAAGCGTGACGTATGCGGTTCTTGCTTCTAGACGGACAACTTTTTGGTGCTCGAAACGAACCGGATTCCGGAGCTATGACGCTGCTCTGCTGCGGTGTGAACAGGGAAACCCGGTGCTTTTCAAGCACCAGCACCGAACCGGCCCTGAAACACCGTTGGTGTGAAAGGGGTATAATAGATAAAGATTATTTTACACTGATGTAACGATTAGAAGAGCCAGAGATAAAAGGTAAATAAAGGATATGTATCTATCTTTGTAACCCCCATGCTCCACCAACCATTAAGACAAAGCTGACCCTGTGCTCTGACCTCACTCTGAAATGGGGGGCGGTGCAAAAAAGACCACATGCCCCCAAGAGATCAATAAATGAAAGGAGGTTTGTTTGTCACCTCATAGGTGCCATTTAGATCCTCCAGGGTATGTTGGTCAGTGTTTATGACAAAACCTAGAAAGAGGGACATAACCCACAACATGCATCAGCTTTTTAAGTGAAATAAACTATATTAAAAGCAGCGTGCAATGCCCCAGGATGTAGGTTAGCAGAGTAATCCTTTAGGCTATGGCTAAAGCAACCTGATCACACCCAAGAGACGGATTTAGTGTGTGTGTGCTCAACATTAATATGCATGTGATGACAATGACAAGCCTATTGTGAGGTTTGGTGAATGGAAATGAAAGCAACATGAAAATCCACGATATAAAAACAAACAACACCCGAAGTAAATGCCACGTTAAAGATGTGAAAACACACGTTCAGTTAGCGAGAAACGTTGCAATGCGTGTTAACGTTTTAAGCACTTTATTGGAGATCCTTGTCTATGATTAAGCTTACAGTAAAAGCTGGAGCTCAGCCGATTAGGAAAATGAACAGGCTGGCTGCAATGGACGCGAGATTACACTTCAAGATATCTCATTGAACACTCGTTTCCTTTTGGAGTGGCTAAATGTGGCTAAATCACAAGTAAGTGAGGTTTATATATACACCGTGTAACCTCGCTTTATAACCTGGATAGCATGATTTCCTTACCCCCCTCTTCTCTGTCTTCAGGATCCACAGATTGTCCCTCAGTAAAGAGCTTTTATTTCCCACTCGGTGCTTGAAGTTTTGCTCGGTTTTAGTCCTTTTTTGTGCAGCCAAGCCGCTCCCTCTCAGGTGGGACGTGGTTTCTGCTCGGTAGCCATTGCAACAAATGTGGGGAAACCGTGCATGGAGCTTTTCTACTGGAACAATAAAGAGCGACACACCGCCTACAGTGTGGGGAAGGCAGGGAGAAAGTGCCACAATGGCGGGTGAACAGCTCCACTAAACGGTGGTACGGTGCAAATGCAGCTTGGAGGTAAAAGGGTTTGAGTTTTTTACGGAAGACGGATCATGACATAAGTATAAATAAATAAATACATGCATAAATACATGTATGAATAAATACAGGAATAAATAAATACAGAAATAAATAAATGTGGAAATAAATAAAGGAATACATTCATAAATGCATACATAAATATAGAAATGTATTTGATGAAAACATTTAAATATTAAGAGTACATACAAAATGGGGGAAAATAGAAGGTCAATGATAGAAATATAGAATAGAAAATATCAAGAAGATACTGCAAGTGATCTCTGCAATAAAACAGTTTAGTGGACGACGTCCAAAGATATTAATAGGATGTGCAAAACAGACAAACTAATAAGGCTTTATTTAAACTTTAAAGAATACTTTAAGTTAAGCTCTTATTTTGAATAAGAAAAAAACTTTGGGGGTAACTACAGATAAATATTAAGCCTGACAAAGTACTTAACGTCTAATATATTGCATAGTTTATTTTGGCACTTGACAATCACCTTCCCTGAATTTGACTCAGGTGTAACTAAAGTCTGATTTAAGGGTTGTATATATTTCACATCATTAATAATCAGAATCTGCAAAGTAACTAAAATAAATGTAGGAGTAAAAATACCAGGTTAACCTCTGAATTGTAGTGGAGTAGAACATGCTGCTGTAACAAAAACATTTCCCAACTTGGGATCAATAAAGTATATCCTATCTTATCTTAAGATGATCGATGGCTACTGCCATATTTGCAAAATTTGCCTCCGAACCTTGACAAGTGCATGTTTCAAGGCTTACCAATTCACAACAGGAGGGGTCACAGACATAAGACCAGGTGTTAAATAAAGCTCTTCTGACCTTAGCTGTCATGTGGGTATATTAATGCTGCCCATTATGGACACAAGCAATTTTCACCCATTTATTAATATGTTTTAAATTTGATAACAAAAGAAGGTTAGGAAACAGATTGCCTCAATTTCCAAGTAAAGTTAATCATTAATTTGTATTTGTTTCATCTTAAAAGTACTGAGTTCAGGCAACTTATATCATTACAGTAAACTTGAGTAGACCCAACTCAAAATTATTCATTACGATGACTAAGAAGTTGGTTTAGACAACTTCAAGATCTGAGTTACGTTAAATTAGCACAACTCATAATAAAAAGTGAACCTTACATGTCAAAGCAGTTCACTTTACTAGGATACAGATAGCCTCAACATTTTCAAGTGAGCTGAACTTAAAATGTTAAGCTGTAACATTTAAATGGTAATAATCACATTTCATTTGTATTTGATCGTTTATTTAGCAGGGACAATGCATATCAATGAACACTTAAAACAATAAAATGTGTCAAGCGTAAATATGCCAGATGTTAGCTTTGAGCTAATTTCAATCCGCAGTCCCTCACATAAAACATTTAAGAAAATGACATTTTACAAACATAGCAAAAACAAATACATGATATGCAAAAAGTGCAAAAGAGCAAGAGCAGCACACACAAGTATTTATCACATGGTAATACAATATAGCATGATGATGTGCCGTCTTCCTGCAGTCCATGGGGTAGACTGCTACATTCCCATCTGTACACATTGCATCGTCTCTTCCGCATGAATGACCTTAAGGAACAATATATAGGTCTATTTTAATAACTTTAACTTTCTTCCATTTCATAACTTTCTATTCCATTTTGAAATATCTTCAATTGCTTTCTTGTCACCTTGTTGTGTCCTTGCACCTTTGCATTTTGTCCTGGGTCTCTCCCAGTGGATCAAGAATGATGGTCTTCCTCTCATGAGAATAAATGACACACAGCCGGGGGTGTAGCTGCTGGTGCTGAGGTTGCTGGTCACTGTTGTCCACCTGTAGAACAATAAGTTAGAATTCTTGAAAATGCACTATTGCTGCTTTTCCCCCCAAAATCAAAGTAAAAAAATATGTAGCAGGAAATATATTTTCACATGACATCACTCTTGCTGGCCTTGCCGGTGTAAAGAAGGTCTTGGAGGGTCTCATTGTAGATTTAGATAAATCTTGCTGTAAAGGTGAACTGAGATAAAACAGGAATGATTACAACATTTAATCAAAAAGGGAACTTTCCTTCATCATACTGCATCTCCCCTACAGTTTCAATACATACTCTATGCCACAGTCCTCGAGTACCAATAGGTGTGTATTGTTGGCTGGTATCAACAGTTGTTGACATTTAATGGTGTGTAAAAAGACAAATTATAAACCACATTATGATGAAAGTAAAATATTCGACTGCAGTGGTCCTTGTACCTGATCTGTGTCGCCACAGTTTTCACTCGTTTGGCTTTTGACCATCGTGCTTTTCAAATCCTCCACAGCACTTAATGTGGCGGACCCTCCGCGTGAACGGAGGGGTAGTGTGTAGGGGGCGGTTTGGGATTGGGCCTAAGTGCTGTTCCAAACCAACGAGTGTGGAGCGGTGTGGAGGGGGAGTGGGCTATCAAGCCCTCAAACAGCGAGTCTGCAGCGGTGCTGACTTGAGACCGGTCTCTACCTGACCGGTCTCAACGCCAGCGGCGGACTGGGACTACAAATCAGCCCGGGACTCTCGACCGGCCCACCTCGCTAGTAAATTGTCAACGGGGGGGGGGGGTGACTTATCCGACCGGCCCACATCGTCCGATCGGCCCACTTCAGTACCGGCCCATCGGGACGTTCGGGACGAATCCCGATGGGCCGGTACTGAAGTGGGCCGATCCGCCCCTGCTCAACGCTGTGTGTGTCCGTCAGTTCCAGCAAACATCCACTGATAAATTGCGATGTTAACAACCTCATGATAACCTCATATGTTTTTAACTTAACACAATGAAAGATGTTTGGAGTTTTATTTTAGTTATTAATTTACATCTTTTGTCAAAGAGATGCTGATTTGAAACCGTTGTTACATACAGTTACGGCATTTCCTGTTTCTGCCGGAGAGAGGGGAGTTTGTCCCAAAGCTTGCCGCTGTATTTACTCCCTCCATCTGACAGGAGGGAGCCTCATGTGTCACTCCACGGAGTTCACTCCGTCACGGAGGGGGAGTGTGTAGGGGTAGGGTGTAGGGCGTGGTTTGGGATTGGGCCTCCGTGTGCATTTCAGCTATTGGGACGTCCTTCAAAATGGCGTGTCTTGATCGATTTCCGGGTCAAGTCCCGGAGGAGGGGAAGAGAGGAGTTGAGGAGGGGTATTGAGATGAGAAAGACACTTATCAAAAGTACGAAAAACATGAATTCATATTTTGATACAACAGTTCTGGCCTTTTTGAGGAAATTCTAATTCCCTTAAGAGAAACTGATAAATGAGTCATGGACAAAGCTTGTATTTTTTTATATTTAATAAAGTAAAAAAGAATTAAAATATGCAATTGAAATGGATCTGAAAAGCAGGAACAGAGCAGCTTGATCCTCAGAGGAGAAAGAGGTTCTGCTCACAGTCACATTATAGAGTAGAGGGAGAATATCCACCTGGTCCCACCCATCATTTCCTTCAGTCATTATCTAAACATCCAATCATTAACCCATTAAACCCCAGTTCTTTAACCATTTGAAAATCCACCTTTTGCCCTTCCTGAAATGTAAATCCTCAACATGTCTCTGTTAAACATATAGGACTAAAAATACTATTGAACCGAGTAAAAGGCAATCAGAGTATAAAACATAATCTATATACAGTGAAGGAAATCATGATTTGATCCCTTGCAGTTGTTCTAACTTTGCCCACAAGGTATGAACAGTCTATCATTTGAATGGTAGGTTTATTTGAACAGTGAGAGTAAGAATATCAAAAAGCAAATCCAGAAATTGACATTATATAAAAGATAAAAATTGATTTGCATTTAACGGTGGGATATAAGTATTTCATCCCCTTGCAAATTATAATCTGACACGACACACACAAATAATTTAACCATGTTCAATTAGGAGAGTAATAAATATGCGTACCATAAATGAATAATCTATAGTACCTCCAGAACAAAAAGTCATGGATGTAAACGGATCCCATCATACACAGAGTCAGTATGTAATGATCGTTAGAGATAGATCAGTTATTCCCTGATTGGCAGATTCTACCCACACTGACGGAGGGTCACCATATTTCAAACTTCTTGTCTTTCTCAAAGGATGTCCTCTCCACAATGTTGTTCTCGAACAGTCTAGAAAAATCCAAAAGCAGAGAGAACAGACATCAGTCAGAACAATACGTTGAATAGCAGTTTTATAATGATGAATGATTCCTCTGTCAGCCTACGAGTACAAATGCTGCAGTAATTATGGTTTTCTCACCGCACAGAGTGAATGGAGGGGTTGATGGAGACCAGTTGGAGTAAGAGGTCAGTCGAAGCATCAGTGATGTTGTTGTGGCTCAGACTGTAACACAAACACAAACAGAGGAACTTTTAGTAATGTAATACATCGGCTGGGCAGTATAGGTACAGTCCAAACAAACATTATGTTCACTTTTCTGACACCGCCGTATGACTGCCTGAGTTCTGATTACAGCGTATCTTCAGACTGATTTTGGACAACAGGTTTCAGTCAACAAAGCCCTGAATCAGATGATAAGACACAGAGAGATTCACACCCCAAACTAATGATGACCTCCACTAAACCTATTTTCCACATGGACACCTTTGCCACTCACTCGAGGACTTGCACTTTGTGCAGCTGCGCGCTGAGTGTGAGCAGCAGCTGGTCAGTGAGCTGACAGTGACTGAGGTCCAGCTCTGTCAGCTCTTCAGAGAAGTCCAGCATCAGGGCCAAGGCTGCACAGGCCCTCTGATCCAGTGAGCTGTGACTGAGGTCCAGCTCTCCCTCCAGGGCTTTGCAGAGGGACACTGCCCGTCCCACTGTGTCCCTCTCACTGTTCACAGCAACCAGGGACACCAGCTGCAGGAGGACAGCTTTACTGGCTCTGAACAGGAGACACAGAGCAAAGAGCAAACTGATGTGATGCAGAAAGATGTATAGAAACAGCTTCTTCTCTGGTTTAGTGGTCTTCGTACCTGAGTTTTACTTTGTGTAAGACAGGAAACAGCAGTTCTAATCCGCTGTCCTGAACCTCACAGTCCTGCAGGATGAGCTGTGTTCCCCGTCTGCTGCGTGTCAGGATGGTGGAGACGGCCCTGCAGTCTTCAGCCGTCAGACGGAGAGTGTCACTCTGATCTTCCTCAGGCAGCTCCACACAGGAGGAGCAGGACAGATCCAGCCTGTGCTGCACAGTCCTGAGCAGAGACTCTGCGGCCCCCTGCTGGGCATCAGAGGCAGCGCAGCCGTGGACCATCCTCAGCAGCAGGTTCCTGTCAACACTGGGAGAACATTTAACAATTAAACAAACCACTTATCCATAAAGCTTCATTGACTGAGAAAATGTTTTTTAATTATAATTATGTTTCTCATCAACCGGGGTCTTATTGCAGTTTTGTCCTTAATTTCTCTCAGTAATAGAACATAGTGCTTATCACATTAATAATAGATCAAAATGGTTGGAAACAGATGTCCAGCTAAGAAGAGAATATGTATGCATGTTTTTATTGCTGTTGGTTTGCCTTTTCAAAAATGTGCCTCTTTAACATCGAAAGATAAGTGGCTGAAAGTGTTGTGCTGTTCCACCCTGCTGTTTCCATTCACTGATATTGGTGTTTGACGGATGGTAAAGTACAGCTGGACCGAGATCAATACACGTTTAGAACTATATTTGTCCGACCTGAGCTGAGAAACTTTGTCCAGGTTCAAGAGGATGGACTGTGTTTTCCATGCTGGTATGGAGGTCCACAGGAGGTTCAGTTTGACTCCATCACTGTGTGTGAGGGTGTAGAGCAGAGCATCACAGTCCACTGATGACATCTCTCTGCAGGTCAGGTTGATCACATGATCCAAGGACCTCAGTAAACTGGGTATAATGGAACTGGCTCGAGCTTTGTAAATCTCCCTGATAGCAGTCAACACAAAGCTGGGACAGGGCCTGAAAGAGTTTTAATGAACACACTTTAGTAAAAGAAGTAACTAAATGTATTTAAATATAAAACAGGATAAACGACTCTATTGATGACCTTTTAAACACAATCCTGTCCAGGTAGGGAAGCAGACGTGTGACGTTCTCCTGTAAGAAAAGGTTCTTCCTCATGTTCACAGTGAGGGTCTGAGCTGATGGATGCTGCAGTAGAAGATGGAGAAGCTCCCAGTTCAGAGAGAAGGAGGTCAGGTCTCCTCCTAACTTACTCAAGAAGGACCAGGTCAAGTCCTCATCCTGGAGTTCATGGAGCAGGGAGAGTAGCTGCTGGACATTCTTCTCACTCAGTCTGCAGGAAACAGTGTATGAATATATGTGAACATTAATATCATCTGCATGAATCATTGTGAGTGTATGAGGCTCCACAGGGACTGTTACTTGATTTTGAGAGGGCCATCATGAAGCAGCAGTGGTGTGAGACCCAGAGCAGGAACACAGACCTCAGTCAGGTCTAACTGTCTCACTGCCCAGTATCTCAGCAGGGAAGCCAAGCTACTGACAACCTTCAACAACACTCTGTGTGATGGTTGGGCGGTCTGAGGGGAGAGAGAAAGCTCTTCAACAGTCACCTGACAGACCACTCCCCATCTCCTCACCCAGCCACCCAGCAGCAAGGCCATGTCGTTAGAAAGCCTGGAAACAAAGAAAGAGAATTGTACCATAATTTACCTTTATCCCCCAACTGAACATTCAAAGAAATGGCATGATAACAATAAAAGAGTAAGTGTTTAAATGCGCACTTGAGACTGTGTAGTTGTGTTGTTCGTCTAAAGAGAGCAAAGGCTCCCTTGACAGACATCTTTCTGGGTTTGAGGATGAGATCCACTTTAGAGCCACACAGCTGGAGAACTCTCCCCACAGACAGGCAGGTTTTCCTGGGTAACTCTCCTGATAGCAGCAGGGTGAACCCTGAGAGCTGCAGCAGAGAGGCCAACCTCTCAGCCTCCTCTCTGGATCTGACAGAGATGAACGTACTCACTCTCTGGAAGAACTCTGGATCACAGCTGAAACACAACAATATGGATGAACAGTGAGAAGGCAAAGCTCAAGTACAATAAATGCTGCACTGCCAACCATCTTATCTGCAAGGTCTTTAATCAAGAATGACATTTAAAGAAAATCAAATAGGATGAAATAGTTTAAGTGCATGTGTGGTATTCCATGTGATAAAGCATTGCTCTGTCTGTTGTGCTAATTCATTACTAAACTGAAACATTTCATTTATCTACAGAATATACATTTATACATTTCAGTGAATAAACTGCTTCCAATGTGTTGTTGATTTTTTACTGGATCTTTTTAATGAACCTTTCTGAGGAATATATTTAATATTATAAATATAGAGTATGACTGACCTGATCTGTGAGATATAAGGCAGACACTGCAGCAAAGTCCTCACTTCACTCTCTCCATCTGAGCAGCCTGTCAGCTCCACTTGTTTCTTCTCTGGTTGGAGTCTCAGCACTTCCAGCAGGATGGAGCTCTTTCTCTGTGAGAGGTCTATGATCCAGACTGCAGGAGCTGACTGGAGAACAGACTGTAATGATGGAAGGAAACTCAGGCCTGTTTCAGTCTCATAGTCCTTCAGGTGGGAGTACAGATCCAGCAGGAAATCACTCTGATATTCTTCATAATCAAACTCATCATCATCATCATCACCCTGTTTGTCAGTAAGAGGGAATCTTGGATATGTGCACACTGATGATAACAGCTCCAGTGTCTTCTCTCCTGTCTGCTGCTCTCTCTCTGCTGCTGCACAGAACAGAGTCCCAAAGAACTTGACTCCACCTGAGTCTCTAAACCAGGAACTGGAACGAGAATTGAACAGTTTGTTATCAGATGATATCAACAGCAGAGAAAGACTCTGATAGGGAGTGTTTCTGCTAAATGTCTACAAATACCTGCAAGTGAGCATAACACAGTAAAGTCCATCAACCTCATATTGAAGTAACTTTGCTGTTAAAAGGATCATATCTGGATTTTGGAAAGCTTTCAGTAAATGAACCTTTCCACAACATGTGTCATCACTTAGCTCTTCTACTGACTCACAACACAGACACAAATCCTGTTCCTCAAATCACTTCTTATTTGCTTCCCAGTGATTCTGTTCACCTGAGGGGATTTTACTTTGTGAATGAGTCTTGTATGTAAAATGATATTCCCAATATAATAATGTAAAAAGTGGAACAACAACATCTAGAGTCCCTATCATGTAGAAGAGAACATCACATCATGAAACTCTTCACTTTGCTCCTGAGATAATACACATGTGAATCAGAGTTTAGTAACACCTCCTCTGTCTCTGATGACTAGAAGTTATGATTGTTCATGTGTCTGAAATCTGTATTTAAAGCTCACTATACAGTCTTTAGAAGTTTCATTAGAGTCAGTAAAGTTGAAGCTAGTATCTGTTAAAGAGGTAGATACATGTAGTATTACTTGTTGTACCTTTATTCTTTTAATTGCTCTTTATTTAAATTAAAACAGAGATATGTTAAAACGCTGATAGCAGTTTTATCAGCAAGTTTATTTATGTTTGTATGTGTCTTTATTTCTGAATGAGGCATGAGCATGATGGTGCTGCTGTCTCAGAGCTTAAGTTCTCTCATTAGGATTCACATCATTTCATTATTCTCAAACTGGTAGAAGACTGTGGTTTAAAATAATGACTGAACTGGGAAATGTTATTCATCTGCATCATGTTCAGAAGTGAAGGATTATTGTCTCTTTCTGAAACACTGCCCATAATCAGATGTCATTTATTTTTGTATTTCTTAAGAAATCCACATAGAAAAATCAATATCATAAAATAAACAGTAATGGTCCCACCAACCTGAGCTTTGAGATATAAGGCAGACACTGCAGCAAAGTCCTCACTTCACTCTCTCCACCTGAGCCGCCTGTCAGCTCCACTTGTTTCTTCTCTGGTTGGAGTCTCAGCACTTCCAGCAGGATGGAGGTATTTCTCATTGAGAGGTCTATGAACCAAACTGCAGGAGCTGACTGGAGAACAGACTGTAATGATGGAAGGACACTCAGACCTGTTTCAGTCTCATAGTCCTTCAGGTGGGAGGCGAGATCCAGCAGGAAATCACTCTGATATTCTTCTACAGTATCAGGATCAGATTTGTCAGTAAAAGGGAATGTTGGATATGTGCACACTGATGATAACAGCTCCAGTGTCTTCTCTCCTGTCTGCTGCTCTCTCTCTGCTGCTGCACAGAACAGAATCCCAAAGAACTGGACTTCATCTGAGTCTCCAAACGAGGAACTGGAACGAGAATTGAACAGTTTGTTATCAGATGATATCAACAGCAGAGAAAGACTCTGATAGGGAGCGTTTCTGCTAAATGTCTACAAATACCTGCTAGTGAGCATAACACAGTAAAGTCCATCAACCTCATATTGAAGTAACTTTGCCGTTAAAAGGATTATATCTGGATTTTGTAAAGCTTTCAGTAAATGAACCTTTCCAGAACATGTGTCATCACTTAGCTCTTCTACTGACTCACAACACAGACACTAATCCTGTTCCTCAAATCACTTCTTATTTGCTTCCCAGTGATTCTGTTCACCTGAGGGGATTTGACTTTGTGAATGAGTTTTGTATGTAAAATGATATTCCCAATATAATAATGTAAAAAGTGGAACAACAACATCTAGAGTCCCTATCATGTAGAAGAGAACATCACATCATGAAACTCTTCACTTTGCTCCTGAGATAATACACATGTGAATCAGAGTTTAGTAACACCTCCTCTGTCTCTGATGACTAGAAGTTATGATTGTTCATGTGTCTGAAATCTGTATTTAAAGCTCACTAACAGTCTTTAGAAGTTTCATTAGAGTCAGTAAAGTTGAAGCTAGTATCCGTTAAAGAGGTAGTTAAATGTAGTATTACTTGTTGTACCTTTATTCTTTTAATTGCTCTTTATTTAAATTAAAACAGAGATATGTTAAAACGCTGATAGCAGTTTTATCAGCAAGTTTATTTATGTTTGTATGTGTCTTTATTTCTGAATGAGGCATGAGCATGATGGTGTTGCTGTCTCAGAGCTTAAGTTCTCTCATTAGGATTCACATCATTTCATTATTCTCAAACTGGTAGAAGACTGTGGTTTAAAATAATGACTGAACTGGGAAATGTTATTCATCTACATCATGTTCAGAAGTGAAGGACTATTGTCTCTTTCTGAAACACTGCCCATAATCAGATGTCATTTATTTTTGTATTTCTTAACAAATCCACATAGAAAAATCAATATCATAAAATAAACAGTAATGGTCCCACCAACCTGAGCTTTGAGATATAAGGCAGACACTGCAGCAAAGTCCTCACTTCACTCTCTCCACCTGAGCCGCCTGTCAGCTCCACTTGTTTCTTCTCTGGTTGGAGTCTCAGCACTTCCAGCAGGATGGAGGTATTTCTCATTGAGAGGTCTATGAACCAAACTGCAGGAGCTGACTGGAGAACAGACTGTAATGATGGAAGGACACTCAGACCTGTTTCAGTCTCATAGTCCTTCAGGTGGGAGGCGAGATCCAGCAGGAAATCACTCTGATATTCTTCTACAGTATCAGGATCAGATTTGTCAGTAAAAGGGAATGTTGGATATGTGCACACTGATGATAACAGCTCCAGTGTCTTCTCTCCTGTCTGCTGCTCTCTCTCTGCTGCTGCACAGAACAGAATCCCAAAGAACTGGACTTCATCTGAGTCTCCAAACGAGGAACTGGAACGAGAATTGAACAGTTTGTTATCAGATGATATCAACAGCAGAGAAAGACTCTGATAGGGAGCGTTTCTGCTAAATGTCTACAAATACCTGCTAGTGAGCATAACACAGTAAAGTCCATCAACCTCATATTGAAGTAACTTTGCCGTTAAAAGGATTATATCTGGATTTTGTAAAGCTTTCAGTAAATGAACCTTTCCAGAACATGTGTCATCACTTAGCTCTTCTACTGACTCACAACACAGACACTAATCCTGTTCCTCAAATCACTTCTTATTTGCTTCCCAGTGATTCTGTTCACCTGAGGGGATTTGACTTTGTGAATGAGTTTTGTATGTAAAATGATATTCCCAATATAATAATGTAAAAAGTGGAACAACAACATCTAGAGTCCCTATCATGTAGAAGAGAACATCACATCATGAAACTCTTCACTTTGCTCCTGAGATAATACACATGTGAATCAGAGTTTAGTAACACCTCCTCTGTCTCTGATGACTAGAAGTTATGATTGTTCATGTGTCTGAAATCTGTATTTAAAGCTCACTAACAGTCTTTAGAAGTTTCATTAGAGTCAGTAAAGTTGAAGCTAGTATCCGTTAAAGAGGTAGTTAAATGTAGTATTACTTGTTGTACCTTTATTCTTTTAATTGCTCTTTATTTAAATTAAAACAGAGATATGTTAAAACGCTGATAGCAGTTTTATCAGCAAGTTTATTTATGTTTGTATGTGTCTTTATTTCTGAATGAGGCATGAGCATGATGGTGTTGCTGTCTCAGAGCTTAAGTTCTCTCATTAGGATTCACATCATTTCATTATTCTCAAACTGGTAGAAGACTGTGGTTTAAAATAATGACTGAACTGGGAAATGTTATTCATCTACATCATGTTCAGAAGTGAAGGACTATTGTCTCTTTCTGAAACACTGCCCATAATCAGATGTCATTTATTTTTGTATTTCTTAACAAATCCACATAGAAAAATCAATATCATAAAATAAACAGTAATGGTCCCACCAACCTGAGCTTTGAGATATCAGGCAGACACTGCAGCAAAGTCCTCACTTCACTCTCTCCATCTGAGCAGCCTCTCAGCTTCACTTGTTTCTTCTCTGGTTGGAGTCTCAGCACTTCCAGCAGGATGGAGGTCTTTCTCTGTGAGAGGTTTATGGTCCAGACTTCAGGAGCTGACTGGAGAACAGACTGGAATAATGGAAGGACACTCAGGCCTGTTTCAGTCTCATAGTCCTTCAGGTGGGAGGCCAGATCCAGCAGGAAATCACACTGAGGGTTCCTCTTAAAATAATAAGATACTATGTCGGTTAAGGTTATTGTTTGATATGTGCACACTGATAACAACAGCAGCAGTTTCTTCTCTCCTGTCTGCTGCTCTCTCTCTGCTGCTGCACAGAACAGAGTCCCAAAGAACTGGAGTTCACCTGAAGGTTCTGATGACTGAGGCACAAAACTGAAAACACAAGGAATCAAGAGATTGTGATGTTAGGTTTCTATCAAAGACAAACTTTTCTCCATCAGCTGTGGTTTAAATTATGTTAAATTGAATCTGCAGATTACCATTTACCTGAGCTGTGAGATATAAGGCAGACACTGCAGCAAAGTCCTCACTTCACTCTCTCCACCTGAGCATCCTGTCAGCTCCACTTGTTTCTTCTCTGGTTGGAGTCTCAGCACTTCCAGCAGGATGGAGGTCTTTCTCTCTGAGAGGTCTATGAACCAGACTGCAGGAGCTGACTGGAGAACAGACTGTAAAGATGGAAGGACACTCAGGCCTGATTCAGTCTCATAGTCCTTCAGGTGGGAGTACAGATCCAGCAGGAAACCACTCTGATATTCTTCATAACCCTGTTTGTCAGGAAGAGGGAATGATGGATGTGTGCACACTGATGATAACAGCTCCAGTGTCTTCTCTCCTGTCTGCTGCTCTCTCTCTGCTGCTGCACAGAACAGAGTCCCAAAGAACTGGACTCCACCTGAGACTCCAATCCACGGACAGTAACTAGAACAAGAATTAAGATAAAATGTACTTTATTGATCAAAATGTGGGATTTGTATTTATTTGTATTGATGTAAGGGTTGAACATGTTGTTATCAGATGATGTCAACAGTACACAAAGAGCCATGCTTTACTGATAAGGAGTGTATTGGCTAAAAGCTTGCAAGTACCGTTAATGGGAATCATTTAGTAAAATTAATGAATTGAACATTAAAGTAAACATGCTGTTAACAGGGCTGTAAGTGAGTCTTTGAAGAACTTTAGGAAATTAGATACTTAACAAAATGTTTAATGGACCAATACTCAGATTTCAAAGGTGTTTCCTCAGCTCTGTATTAAAGAATGTATTTTATACTGGAAAACCACTCCTAAACCAACAAGGGGGGCTGAAAAGCTGTAAATACTGGATCACACATTTTAACATCTATCATTATTTAAAACTCCATGACAATTAAACAGTGCTTATTTTACATAATCATCTCTTCATAGTGAGAACCTTTTCACTTCCTGATCACAGAGTTTTTTTGAAAATGGCTAATAAGCCACTTGGGTAAAATCCCCTCATTCAGTCGTCTTAACCACTCATTGTTCAAACATCCTGCTCAGTTACACTTCATTTATTGGCTGAAAGCAATATTTTGGCCGGATAATGAATCTATCAATCAGCTCCTAAATCTATTCCAGTTAATCCTGAATATACTTTATTCTGATAGCTCCAGTATGAGGAGGTATTAGCAGGACTGTCTTGTTGTATCAGAGCAACATTATTCTTTTTATGATTCACATTATTTCATTATTCCAAACAGGAAGAAGAGTGTGATAAGTGATACTGATTTGATTCAGCTTTATCTAAATCATGTTTATTTGCGAATGACAATAATGTCTTTTTTGAAACACTGTCGATTATCAGTTTATTTATATTTCAGAATCTGAATAAATATACAAAATATTAATACATGTACATTATCTGTCTGACTGACCTGAGCTTTGAGATATAAGGCAGACACTGCAGCAAAGTCCTCACTTCACTCTCTTCATCTGAGCAGCCTGTCAGCTCCACTTGTTTCTTCTCTGGTTGGAGTCTCAGCACTTCCAGCAGGATGGAGGTCTTTCTCTCTGAGAGGTCTATGAACCAGACTGCAGGAGCTGACTGGAGAACAGACTTTAACGATGGAAGGACACTCAGACCTGTTTCAGTCTCATAGTCCTTCAGGTGGGAGTACAGATCCAGCAGGAAATCACACTGAGGGTTCCTCTTAAAATAATAAGATACTATGTCGGTTAAAGTTATTGTTTGATATGTGCACACTGATAACAACAGCAGCAGTGTCTTCTCTCCTGTCTGCTGCGCTCTCCCTGCTGCACAGAACAGAGTCCCAAAGAACTGGAGTTCACCTGAAGGTTCTGATGACTGAGGCACAAAACTGAAAACACAAGGAATCAAGAGATTGTGATGTTAGGCTTCTATCAAATACAAACTTTTCTCCATCAGCTGTGGTTTAAATTAAGTTAAATTGAATCTGCAGATTACCATTTACCTGAGCTGTGAGATATAAGGCAAACACTGCAGCAAAGTCCTCACTTCACTCTCTTTATCTGAGCAGCGTCTCAGCTCCACTTGTTTCTTCTCTGGTTGGAGTCTCAGCACTTCCAGCAAGATGGAGGTCTTTCTCTTTGAGAGGTTTATGAACCAAAATGCAGGAACTGACTGGAAAAATGGCTTCAGTTTTTGAATGACAGCTGAACTCTCTTGAGTTTTGACATGTTGATACAAATCCAGAAGGATGTTATGCATATCATAGTGAAAAGAAAACAGAGAGATGAGGTTGTTCACTTCATTGTGAACACTTTCTCCTTGAAAGTGAGTAGCTGCTTTCAGGCATAAATCCAGAAACAGCTGCTTTTCTTGTCTCTTCAGTGTCTCATAGCATCGCTCCTGGTCCTGTAATCCTGCACCTCTGAGGGTCATCCTGAAGCTGCATGATAACAAACACATGTGTCATTGCATGTACTATAGAACTGTATAAACTTTAAATGTAAAACAAAGTTACAGCTGTTAATACTGTGCTAATGTTAAATATCAAATGCAATTGCAATATTTAATTCTCCACAGCTTTTGAAGAATTTCTGAGAGAGTACAATTCTGGATGTCAACATAAGAGATCAAAGTTCAGATTCAACTGAAACAAAGAGCCCTGCCTGATTCTAAAAAAATACTGATGCAGTACTTACTTATTCAAACTATGTTTATTGTCTATTTATAGTTTTTAAGAATGCTGACTAATAAGTGTTCAAAAGAAAGGGTGAACAAAATATCAGCATTTAAATTGCTGCATTGAATAATATAAGACATACATTAAATCTGACCTAATTTCTGCTGTGATTAGACTGAGTTTAACCTTAATGCTGATCCACATTCAGAATATAATGAAGACTTTCCCACCCAAAAACAGAGATTTAGATTTCAACATGCACACTTAGACAAGGAAAAAACTTAAGGCAGTGGTTCCCAAAGTGGGGGGGGGCGCTATTGCGTTAAACGCCCGTCATCTTTATTGTAATGAAACCTATTAAAATGCTTAGATCCTATGTTGTTTGACCACCATTTCCTCTATGAAGTAAACCAACCTCACTGTCTGTGTCCTCACATCCCGGGACAGTAAGACAGACAGACAGAGGAATTCACTGTATTGTTTCTAAAGCAGGGTATAGCACGTTACTTTTTTTAATGAAATGAAGATTTACTTTTACAAACAGTGAAGCAGTTGGGCAGCTGACACGTATGTACTGCAGGTGTGAACATGTACTGTGTATGGTTGGACTCTGTTGCAGTGTAACATCGGAGGAGACAGATATTCTCAAATTGCACCACTTAGAACAAACTTGTGAATGCAAAAACAATGCAGAAAGAATTATTCAATCATTGTATTCAATAAAAGCACCCAAAGTAAACTGTATGAAGTAGAGATGGGAATGATTCATCGAATATTCAAAATGATTCAGGTATTCGAATATGAGCTATGAATATTTTTATTGTAATTTTTTTTCTTCTCTTTTTATGGGAGGGGTGCCTAAGTTGATTACATATTATCAAATGGATTAATTAAATGTATACGACAGTGCAATTTAAATATCTTAAGAAAAATATCAACAACAAAAAAAACACGTGTAACATTACCTGGGGTTAAATTGTGCCGGGGCTCAGCCCCTTTTACTAAAGGTTCATAAATACATAAAAACACAAGCTACATACCTGAGTGAGCTGACGTAGGGCAAAGCCTCTAGCAGAGTCTCACACAGACTGTGGCAGTCAGGGGTCTCCCTTTCCCAGTGGAGGCAGATTTTAACCTTCTTATTTATCTTCTGCAGGACTGTCACTGCTCTTTCAAACAGCTTTCTGTCCCCCCCCCACTGGAAGGTGCAACTGATTTCCATCAAGGCCAAGTAAGGTGATGTAGTCCATCTCCCCTTCGCTGAGAAGGAAGATCTCCCACAGCTGCCGTGGCAGAGAATCACACCTGCAATATGAAGAATTATCAGCTATCGTTTCCTCATTACTTCTGTATATATATATTAAAGGTTACAACTTTGAACAATTAAATTCTACCTAATTAGATGTGTTTTAACCTTAGCAGTAATTTAAAGTGGACCTATCATGCTATATTTGAAAAATATATTGTAGGGCCATACCTATATAAAACATGTCTGTGAAGTTTATTTTTCAAAATCCCAAACAGATCACCCATTGTAGCCATGCCTCATACTGCTCAAACCCCTCTTTTGAAGCCCTGTTAGAGAAACGCGGATTTTGGGTCCTTAGCTTGAAAAAAATAAAAGAAGAGTTCTACCGGAGATAAAGTTAAATTCTGCTGTGATAAAACGCCATCCTGTTTAAACCACATCAAGGATTATTTCTGAAACAGTATGGAGCTCAAATGCTTTTTCTCTTGCAGGTTTATCACAAGGTGAGTTCTTTTTTTATTTCCTGCTTTTTAAAACACATGTGCTCTTCAGTACAGGTTAGCTCTGAGTGTTAGCGACGCTTGCTAATGTAAACAAAGACGTCCAAAACACGTCAGGCATTGTTTCTGATAGCAACTTTCTGTGGGTCCGCTGCCGATTTGACGTCAGTTCGGATGGAATCTGTATCCGCTCGTACACCTTCTGTAGATGTAGATTTCTGTGTACAAAGTGAGTGTGTACAAAGTGAGTGTGTACAAAGTGAGTGTGTAGCGAGTGTGTAGTGAGTGTGTCCAAAGTGAGTGTGTAGCGAGTGTGTAGTGAGTGTGTCCAAAGTGAGTGTGTCCAAAGTGAGTGTGTACAAAGTGAGCGTGTACAAAGGGCAACGTTTCCCCTCAGGCACGAACAGAAGCTCCCTGCAGCAGCAAATCTACATCTTTTTTAAAAGATTTGGGTACGGAGGAAAAGAGAGCTTGACCGGGGATACATATTTATGTATAAAATACATCACAAAGTGCATTTTGCATGATAGGTCTCCTTTAATAACTGCTCATCCATACCATTGGACATTTTGAAGGCATCCTAATAGTGGTCTCATTCCTTGTTGTGATATGGTGACGTCCTCAAGGTTCAGCCATATTTTCTTCTCCTTGGACTGAGTGATCACGTAGGCCACAGCACAGCAGGGGTAAGGATCGAGACTCTCTTTACTGAGATCAAGACGATAGTCCAGTTTTTCCAGAAGGTCGATGCATGCTTCAGGACACTGGGACTCATATAAGCACTGGCATAGGAACAGTATGCGCCCACTGTCCTCAGGCTCATCGTTTTCACACAGACTAGGAAGGAATGTGGAAATCACTTTCTTGAAGAACCAGTTTGATGTATTCTTGAGCTCCTCAGCAGGAATCAGACACTCCATCAAACTACGGCTCTTCTCAGTCAACAATCTACACATGTAAGGGATCAGATGTTTCATGTGCCTCTTCTCCTCAGTGAGGCATTGCTGAAAAACATTACTGATTAAATCTGGATTCTTCAAGAGCCACAGTGCTGCAAAAAACTCCTGCATTGTGTAATGGAGAAATGCACAAGTGGTTATTCTCTCAGTAGGGTCGACTTTGATAACAAGTTGTTTGAGCAAGGAGAGGACACAGCTGTCTCCAAAGAGAGGTAGTGTCAGGTTCACAGTTTTTCCTTCAGTTGCACGAAAAGCAACCTCAGCCAAAGACAGTATCTCCTCACTCTTGCTTTTGATGAAGGCATTTAGATGAATGTATTTTGTGTTGCTGTTTCTTTTGAGGCAAAAACGGAAAATGTTGATGTAGATATCAGTTATACAGCAAGGCTTTTGAAAGTTCTCTGATGCCTCAAATGAAAAGCATGCAGCCACCATCAGTGCATACATCGGTACATGGCAAAGCGTTAACAACTCCACCTTTTTCAAAACCCTCTCCTCTCCTTCAGGTAGCATATCAGATATGAATGTTTTTATGGTCTGCTCACTGAAGCCTTTCACTTCCACTCTGAGAAAGTCCTCAGAAGGAAGGTCTTCTTCAAGGTGGTCTTCTTCGTCATCTGGTCTGCAAGTCAAAACGACCTTGGAGTATTGTAGCAAATCTTTTTTTACAAGTCTCTTCACTACTGGTGAAGACAGATCTGTGATTCCATCAAAAATTAGTGTAACATTGTCAGAGTTATTCTTTATGTCCTGTAAGACCTCGTCTTTGCCTTCATCTGGCTCACTGAACTCATTGAAGAGAAGGTCCTCCAGGCTCTTGATGTTGGATATTTTTCTCATGTCAAAGTAAAACATGTAGTTTAGCTCCTTGTCATCTTTTTCTGTCCAGAGTTTTAACATTTCATGAACGAGTGCTGTCTTTCCAATCCCAGACTTACCAACCAAGAGTATGTTCTTATCTGTTTTAAGCAGGACACTGGGAGAAATGTCTGCTTTGTCCTTAGGGATGTAGGTCTGTAGTTTTTTAGGACGGCTCATCTTGCCTTTCTTGCCCTTCAATTTCTTTATTTTAGAGGCAGAAACCCTTCCTTGTGTGTCCAATACAAGTGGCATGTACGACAGATCAGGCTTGTTGTTTTCTTCAAACAGATCTTTGTTTGCTGTCCAAAACTCTTTTGATATTTGTTGTGCTTTTGACTTCAACTTTGCCTGGTAACGGTGGCACGGTGTTGGACCTAAAATAAAAACAACAGTGAGTAAGTAAATAAATATTGTAAATTGCATGCTGTACCCTCATACTAAATAGTGGATGCATATTTCCAGATGACACAGCCCATCAAACATCAGCAATGAAGACGTGACTTTCTATATTAGTTACATAACTATATTACGTACCTTGTAGGTAGTTTTTTCCCATTTGTGCGTCTTCCTTGAAAGGGAAGCAGCTGATCCAGTGGTGCAGGTCGAAACGTCTCGCTCTCAGCAGAAGCTACAGTCTGTTTCTCAGGGAGAAGGGATGTCCTCCCCAGGGTCCTCTTCCTCATCATGTAAATAATTTCGAGAAATATATAGCTGGCTTTCTCCCCCCTTATCGGTACAGAGTCTATAAGTTTTCTGTTTTTATTGTAGTCATTCCCTTCTGCTTGTATTATGCAGACCTCTTCATCTCGTAACACTCCTTGCTGAAGTCAAGTTCTCTAGAATCACTGAGTGATTCTTTAATCTTTTCACAAGATGGGTTCTGGCCCCCCTGACGTACTCTACAGCTGAATGTGTTGAAGAAGCCATGTTTCATTACTTCGGTGTCTTCTGCTTCAATTTCAATGATCTACTGTAGAGAACAAAAAATAACGTAAATCTGTAGATCTAAAAGGAATCAAATAAATTCAGGGCAGATAAGAAGAGCAGGGGGAGGATCTGGCGTCAATGATACAGTTTTTCTCATTGGCTCACTTCTTTAAACAGTCTTGACCTTCTCTTAACTCTATGTGTAATGGTTACAACTGTTTCATCACATCTCTGTTGAAAATTAAGTAGCTCACACAAAACATTGAATTCATGCCAACAAGTTGTTATTGTGTCAGTAAACGTGCTAATGCAAAGAAAATGGATAGCTGTTTGTCCTAGTGTGAACAGTACTAGTCAAACAGTAACATGCTTTTTCACCACCAGTCAACACTTGAAATGTTCTAACATACAAGTCTCTGAACATATAAATCATCCATACATTCACCAACAATACAACATGTGAGCTGTATATCAGAGACACTTACACTGAGGCCTTAAGGTCCACACTGATGAAAGACTTCATCAGATGTTGAGAGCCTTTAATACATGATTTTTCCTGATGACAAAAACAACAAAAAAAGAATCAGTAAAATATAATCGAGTCAAAGCAGCCTGAGAAAAAGACTAAAAAGTACTTTTACCTCTTGTGCATGTTTTTCAGATAACAACAAAACCCTAAAAATGTAATTCATAAATGTACAGTAACAAACCATAAGCTCTGTCCTGGGGAGTCCTCTGGACACTGTGGAGGTGGTGGGAGACAGGGGAATGGAGTCCTCCCTGCTGGACAATGTGCCCCCCCCCTCCAGGACACCCTGTCCTCACCGTGCAGCTCCTTCAGCGACCGGCTGCTGTCCCGCGATGTCTCACAGGGAGAGAGAGAGAGAGAAAGAGACACCGCAGGTCCTTCCTTCCTGCAGCGGTCAGGCTGCACAACCACCACGGCCCCTGGTAGACCCCACACACACACATATAACAAAGACTATTAAACTCCTGTTGTGCAATACTACTCATGTGCAATATATATTTACCCGTAAATAGCTGTAAAATGTATACTACCACCTTTTATACTTTCACCTGGCTGCTATATCGCTAAACTGTTATTGTTGCTGGATGTAGATCTTCTAAATTGTGTATTTCTAGTATTATATCTTTAATATATATAATTTTTTTCTGCATGCTTCTTGAGAGATATTAAGCTATCTTTTGGCGCATTTCCACCACACGGTCGGCCTCGGCCACGCTCGGTACTGCTTGGCCGTGTTGGGCCTTAACAGGGCCGGCTCACTTCATGCTGCGCTTCCATTACAGTTTAGGAACTGGGGTAGTTACTATAGTAACGCAGTGTAGACGGAGCCGTGACGTCATCTTCAATGAGAACCCCAGACAAACAACACAGCCGTTAGCTGTTAGCACTCACAGCTCACAGCTCCTTATATATGTTCAGAAACTCGACAAAAGTTAAACAAGTACACACCACAGACTGCCTGTGTCATGGTGAATACAGTCGCTGCTTTATTTATGTCTGTATAGGCCGTTGTTGTGAGTGTGGACGGTCGGAGCATATACTGCGTTAGCTTAGCCAATCTCCATCTAGAAAACACGCATTTTAAAAGGTTTTTCGCCTGCCGTCTGTCTGCAGACTTGACAAAGCATTAATTCATGGTTTTTACTAACCGGTATCAGTATGTTGTTACTTCGGCATCATTTTGAAACGTGTATTACAATTAAATCACGGTCAAATATGTCCATCTTGTTGTAGTTGTAGCCCCCTTGCCAGCGATCCTCTCTCTAGTTTAGCATACTCAGCCCGACTCAGCCCTGTTTGTTGGCCCCGATAGAACCACAATTTTGTCGGGCCAGAAAAGAGGTGAAAAAGTGGCCCCGGGCCGGGCCGGTCCGTAACTAGGCCTAGTGGAAGCGCAACCAAAAACGGGCACGGCACGACACGGCACACTTAAACCGCGCTCCGCGCCATGGTGGAAATGCACCATTTGTCTCTTTGCTGTAACAATGGTACATTTCTCCTCTGTGGGACGAATAAAGGAATTCTGATTCTGAAGACAGTCCTCATTTATAAACGGTGCGTACGCTCAAAAGATGGCGTACGCCAGTTTCTACGCAATGTTTGCGATTTATAAAAAACAAACTTGACGGGAAAATGTGCGGTCCTCTACGCACACTCTAACCCATGCGTACGCACTAAGCACAACAACGGGAGAGACGAGAAACTGCACCGTTGGCAGAAGGAAGAATGGAGAGAAATATGTGGAAATAATACCATAAATAAAATGTTACCTCTCATTTATCAAATATGAAGAATTCATTTTCAAACATTGATTAAAGCCAATCTTAAAATGATTAAAGATGCACAGGCTGCAGTGGAGACGCTGCGCACAGATCGACAGCTGGAACACAAACCACCAAATAAAAAAACATAATTCAGATCCAGTCGTCATGACTCCACTCCGGAGGGATTCCCCGATCATTTCTTACAGTTTCTCATCAAGGGGGTCTCTCCTGTCCCCGGGACAAACACACTGCCTGAGGAAGGTTATGTTGTATTTTTTTTGTCATTAACTTTTTTCGGACCACTTATTTATTTATTTTGGTGACGATCCGACCTCCATGCTGCTACTCTGGTTCAAACTGCATCCACCAAACATATGATTTATCTCGACCCCCCAAAATAACCAAAAATCTGACACGGTGTGAGATGTCTTTTTAGCTGTGCCGTCGTCATTTCCTTGCGATCTTCTTCATGCAGTCAGTCAAAATTAATGAATGAATGGGCGTTTCTTTGACTATTTATAGGCAAATATGGGCGTTACGTGAAGCCCGCAAAAGCTGCGCCGCATTTCGAGTTGATTGTGATTTATAAAAGGGAAACCGGCGTAGGATGTGCCGTACGCAAGTCCTACACCGGTAAGCAGTGTTTTATGAATCGGAAAATGTCTGTGCGTATTTATTTGCTTTGTCCTACGTAAGCAACCTTCCCACTTCAATACTACGCAAGGCTTTATAAATGACGCCCCTGGTCAAAGCTGTTTTTAGTAAATAAGCAAATATACAACATTATTTATGACATGGGTCTGTTAATGAAACTAGACACGATTTTAATTACGATGAGGGCATTACTACTATATATTTACCTGGCATTTGTGTTTTCATACAACAATACTTGAGGATACTTATATTTGTACATGTATGTAATTAGTTATTTGGTGTTAAAACCTCATTGTGTAATTATGAAACAATTATTGCAAAAAATAAATGCTTGCTAATGAAAAAGCTATGTTTCTAAGCTAAATTGCACTGAGGGTTTTAACTGTTAAGGAAAACCGTTAGCTGTCTGTTACAAGTACAAACTAGTATATTTACTTTAACGTTTATTACCCTTAAACCTCAAATACAAGGTACACATTTACAAATATGAGTTAATTAGTAGTATAATTTCCTCTTTAAATAAATAGGTAACTGTTAGCTTGGCAGTTTGTAAATCCATCAGTGACGTCATTAGAACCGTTAACTGTATGCTATATTGCCTACAGCTACACAGTTAGCTAACTTATTACATCAAAAATATAACATTCTGAAAATACTTACAAATAAATGAGTGACGTACATCTTCTTTGGGTGTTTTTTCAACGCAGGTAAAACAATAAGACATCATTAACCTCCCATTAAACTGAATAATTTAACACTGTAGCCTCATCTCAATACCCCTCCTCGACTCCTCCTTTCCCTCACTCGCGTCCCTTCCTTGCGTCTTAGCTCCGCCTCCGTAAGATGCCAGCGAGAGACACGAGGAGGAGACGCGAGGACAGAGGAGTGCTCAGGTATTAATTGGGATGTCCTCGTTCACTCAAACGTCACTTTTAAACGACGTCTGTTAATGATGAGATGTGCACAGCTGTATCCCCTCTCATCGGGCTTAACTGAATAACCCTTTAGAACCGGCCCATTTGTTGTTAAATATTTATTTAAATGAATGAATCTTTCTCTTGTTAGTCAAGGAATTCAATGTATGATGGTTGGTCCTGCTTTTGTGTTCCGTTTTGGTGTAAAATGTACATTTAAATACAAATATAATTATAGTAATGTGAAAGCCTTTACTCTGAAAATGTGTGTCCTGTAGATCCCCACATTCACCACAAACCCACATTCAGGACTGTGAATTTTAAATAATTTAACTCCAGAATATCTTAACACAAAACAATACAAATAATTGTTATTTATCAAGATCTAGCCATTCATGAAATAGCTTTATTAATAGCTATGTTTTAGTGACGTTCAAGATCATTAAACATGACTTAAATTGTTAGTATAACCTTAAGAAATGAATTGCACATCATGGGATGAGGCTTGTGAGTTCCGTCCGTTAACGTTTTGGTTAATGTTTCCGTTAGTACTGTCACATCCGGCTGTTCCTTTCAAAATAAAACCTAAACCCCTACAGGACGTGACCAAAGTCAATTTATCACATTCTCTTAACAAATCAAACGTTATGGGCCATTTTCACAAGTTTGGTGCTGGATTAATGCTCTGCTCTGATACCTGAGATATATAATATCTATGTTTCTGATACACTTTGAGCATAGTTGGGAAATAAGTTAACTAAAACACACTGAAATCTTAAAACATGGTGAAGAGCTAATAACTAAAGTAATACAAGTTGAAAACATAATGATCATCCACAGGTTTTGTCTTTAAATGAATGATTCCTTGTGCGATGATATCGGGAACGCAAGAGTAGGCCTGTGTGCTGTGTTCATATGAAAGATAGCTAAAACGCTGTTTGTCCTGTTCTTCTTTATTAAACTTACCTGACTGATTCTATAATTTAGGGTGCATTTCACATCAACAAAACAGTACAAAGAAAGTGTTCTTTCTCAACAGAACAATCAGTGGTTCAAGTTAGTATATTCCTCAGTGTAACATATCCACTAGTTTGCAAAGCTTAAACATTTTTATTTATTTTTTTATTTAAGGGAAAGGATGTTTTCACTACTCAGTTTGTCAACTATGTTACGGACAAACTTGATGTCATTACAATCATTTGATTAAGTCCTGCACTTCAAGTAAAATCAAATTTGAAAGGCTCTTGAGTCTATTCTACCATATATCCAAAGATTTTTTAAAGTTTAAAAAATAATTGTATTAAAGTTTTGTTTTTTCATGTGATATGTTCAGCACTGTCATTAAGTTTAGGGATATTTTGTATTATAAAACTACCATACAGGTCATTTTGATAGTTTTAAGAGATGTTATGTAAAACTCCAACCTGTGTAGATATACATTATACTATAAAGGATATCAGAAGCACTATTTTAGATATTTTAAATTTGAAAAAATGAGGTGCAACATAGTTGACAATGAAAGTCAAACATTTGACGCAAATAACATAGTTGACTGGACACATTATTAACCATCAGCACTATGTTCATTTCAAGGCAGAAGTGCAAAATTCCATTGATAATGATGTGTAATGACGTCTAAATGTCATACAAATTGTCAACTAGGTTACTATAGTTATTACAGTACTGGGTAACTCAGTTGACAGGTAACCTAGTTGACAATTTCCCTATTTTGAGCCATCATTTCAATGGTAGGCCTTGCCTGGATGATCACATGTCATTTTCTTGAACAGGTTAACATCACATTTGAACATATAATTGAATTAAAATCATTAAACAATTGTAAACCATAACAATGTACGTAACATTGTTGATGGTCAATTAATATACTCATTGACAATGTGCTATTATACATAACATATTGTAAAAAGTTAGAGGACAATCACCCAGTGTGTTCAAAATGTCTGCCAAAGAGGAACATGGCATCATGTGATGCTGGTAACATGGTATTGGGACAAACCATGTTTGAGTTAAAGGGTGGAGTTCTGTTAGTAACATAGTTGACAGAACTTTTGCGGACATTCATATATTAAGATATTTAAATTATTTAAAAGAGGAAATCAATTAAAAATATGTTATTATTCTTTATTATTTAGACTTTTGAAATAAATGAATACTTTTTTATTATTATTATTATTATTATTTACTTTAATGGTTTTTATTCATTATTTTGAAACCAAGACACCCTCAACTGAAAAACGGACATAGCAAAAACTGACAATTTAAGAACATCATGACACATTTCAAGCTAAATAAAGCATAGGATGCACATAATGTTTGTGTGATATTATAACATGCTTTCCATAATAGGGCAAAATATGATATTTTTGAAGAAAGAAATAGTTAGAATAATTATAATTATCATCAATGGACATCAATGGACATGGAATGTACCCTAAATTGTAGAATCACTCACCTGTGTGGCACAGAGAGAGCTTCAGGGATTTCTCTCTGAGGTAAGATGTCGACGTTGTTCATGAATCCAACGGTACAACCTCGTGCTCAATGTCTGAATCCTCCCTGGTTTGCATTACTTTCACTTTTGATGCACAACCGCACATCCTGTTTGCACATTAACTCTGAATGCTCGTAGCGTCCTCTAATATCCACAAGATGCCACTATTGGACCAGAAAACAATCAAGTTGTTGAGCTGATACTTTAAAAGTAGAAGTACTCAGACCTTGTACTTGAGTAAAAGAAGAAGTACTCAGATATTGTACTTTAGTAAAAGTAGAAGTACTCAGACCTTGTACTTGAGTAAAAGTAGAAGTACTCAGATCTTGTACTTGAGTAAAAGGAGAAGTACTTAGATCTTGTTCTTGAGTAAAAGTAGAAGTACTCAGATCTTGTACTTGAGTCAAAGTAGAAGTACTCAGATCTTGTTCTTGAGTAAAAGTAGAAGTACTGAGATCTTGTACTTGAGTAAAAGTAGAAGTAATCAATCTTGTACTTGAGTAAAAGTAGAAGTACTCAGATTTTGTACTTGAGTACAAGAAGTAATCAATCTTGTACTAGAGTAAAAGTAGAAGTACTCAGATCTTGTACTTGAGTAAAAGTAGAAGTACTCAGATCTTGTACTTGAGTCAAAGTAGAAGTACTCAGATCTTGTACTTGAGTAAAAGTAGAAGTACTCAGATCTTGTACTTGAGTAAAAGTAGAAGTACTCAGATCTTGTACTTGAGTAAAAGTAGAAGTACTCAGATCTTGTACTTGAGTAAAAGTAGAAGTACTCTGATCTTGTACTTGAGTAAAAGTAGAAGTACCAGAGTGTAGGAATACTCTGTTACAGTAAAAGTCCTGCATTCAAAATGTTCCTCAAGTGAAAGTAGAAAAGTATTATCATCAAAATATAGTGAAAGTAGCGACAGTAAAAGTAGTCATTGTGCAGATTGGTCCATTTCAGAATAATATATATGATATGTTTTATAATGATTGATCATGAAAGTGTTCTCAAAGCTGGTAAAGGTGCAGCTAGTTTGAATGACTTTGTATACTGCAGGGTAGCTTGTGGATTTACTCTAGGAGGTGGAACTAAAGTCTGATTTAACACTTGATTAGATTTCACATCATTCATCCAGATCTGTGAAGTAACTAAAGGTATTAAATACATGTAGTGGAGGAAAAGTACACCATTTACCTCTGAACTGTAGAAAAGTAGAAGTATGAAGTATGAGCATAACATGGAAATAATCAAGTAAAGTACCTCAAAATGAACTTTAGTAGAGTACTTTTGTAAATGTACTTACTTCCCAGCTCTGCATGGTGAGCAGGCTGGGGGGCGTTTCTGCTGTGTGAGTTGGTACAAAGTTCCAAACGTTGGAGGAGGTGCACAATCTGCCAGGGTAAGGAGACGACTTCTACCCCACATGTCTGCACTGACACGAGCAAATCTGATCAAACCGTGGGAACAAATGCTACTGCACGAGAGTAGATATTGTAAAATACTCTTATTTTTTAAACTGTGTACGAAAGAGTGATCTGGATAAGTTGTGTTAATACATCTTTACTAAAACTAGAACTTGTCTATATTGACTCTAATGTGTCAGTGGAGGAGTTTTATTGTGTAAATAAATGCCATAAATATACACTAATGTTTTATAGCAAACAATAGGTACACTGTAACACCTCCATCACAGTTTTTCTATCATTTTATGACCATTTACTGAAGAAATAGAGCTGCGAAATCAGCAAGAAATTCATTTAATTCAACTTGAATTACTTGAATTTGTCAATACTGTTACAATACAATTCTTATTTTTATCATTAAGTTGAGATCAGTTAAAACATATTATAAAACGGACAAGTAAAATCAAGCAATCTGATTGGTTCTTAGCCGTGGTATACGTAGAATTGTAAGTTACTTTTCACAACAACTCAGTATCCCTCCGCGTCTGAGATAAACAGTATACAGTTGGGCTGAAAAGCAAACTTTTCGCGTCGGGCCGAACCACGCCCCTTAGCTGTGATATAATGAGCATATACCACGGCCTGTCGTGAGCTATTGCTTAATTATATCATGCGTTTGTGTCCTAAGAGAGGATGTATGAATGGAAAACAAATAAGTCAAGAAAATCAAAGTTTGCATATTCATATTTATATATAATTTATAACTATACGTGTATATATAAGGCTCATACAGCTACCATGTTCGATAAGTTCTGTAAATCACAGTTCTCATACACAGTACACTCAATCACAGTTACAAATAGATCAGATTATCAGAACAGAAAGGCATTGTTGGATAAGTAAGCACGTTAAAAAATAATCTTCTGGTGAATCACCGACAATAAGGGCTGGGAAGACTTCTCTACAGTGTCTATGGATAACCCCTACATTAAGACATCACATCTATTCTATTGCTACGTTTTTATAGGCAAGATTGCACTAAGAAATGAGTGTTAATACAATAAACAATGTGCATATATGTTCAAGAGTACAGCAGAAAAATATTTACATATTTGAAAATGTACCCATGGAAGCACTTTTATGCAAATGTAAGATTGATGTTTCTCTCTTGCTGTTATAAATGTCCCATTACGTACCTCTGTATTCACTATTCACAGTCTGAATACATATTGCATCTAACCTCGGATACTCAGACACTACAGGGGTTATTTTCCAAGTACCTATTAGGATATAACACCATAACAACAACATACTGTTTAGTATAACTGTAGTATCATAGTTGCCTTTTAATCTCAGAGGAAGTGCGTGATTGTAAGTCAACAAATTAGTGTTTTGTCCTGTGACATGTTGACAGTTCATTGATGATCCAGCACTTTCACAGTAATGTCACCATATACGCATCAGACAAACGTATCTAAAAAACGATATACTTTAAAAAAAAAAAAGGCTCAGCGAGTAGGGATGATAATACACATCCCACATCCCATCCCATTCAAAGCACAGTAGAATTTGGCCTTGTTGCTTTTGCTTTGATTGTCCTTTCGTTTGGCTTTTTCTAGTCAGGATTTTTTTTTCAGATCATTTTTTGGAGTTAGGAAAAGTCCCAAACAGCCTCCGTAGTTTCGGGGGATGAAGGAGGGTGGCATGAGGAGGCGGGGGGGCAAGACACTGGAGGATCATCAGGACTGGAAAAGGGCACTGCTGGATACATTAGATTCAGGAAAGTCTCTCTGGTGTGCCTCTTCACCTGGAAAAGAAAAGACACATTTGCTCAAAACAATGGCATTTAGGGTTTACAGCTGAGAGGAGCAGACATGTTTAATAAAGTCACCTGTTTGAAGAAGGCGTGGGTCAAAAGTGAAGATGCAGACGGCCTATGGGAGATAGAGAAAAAAAAGTCATATCTGCAATGATATCAGATTCATTCATCAAGTAAAGCTAGCTGGTCCTTTAAGGTTCAAGGTTAGTTTATTTGTATAGTACATTTTAAGACAAAGAGGCAATTCAAAGTGCTTCACATAGGCATTTAACACATAATAATTCAAAACAAACAGAAACAAAACAATTCATAAAAGCGATAAAATAATGGTTAGATATTAATTATTAATGCCATAAATTTAAATAATTTCTCCAGTGTGATAGCTGTGAAAACAGAAGTTCTATCCATTTCTCACTTATTCTAAGAATGTACTTAACCCACTATAAGTGGAGACAGAAGTGAAAAAAGGTGGTTTCTTGTATAAATAAATACACAAATATACACTAATGTTTCATAGCAAACAATAGGTAATCTCTAACACCTATACATATCATCTTATGACTATTTACTGAGGAAATGGAGTTGCAAAATCTGCGAAAAATCCTTTAATTAAACTTGAATTACTTAAATTTGATATTATATCATGTGTTTGTGTCCTAAGAGAGTTGATGAGGACTTCTGAATGAGTTGTAGTTGTCTTATAGATTTTTTTTAACAGATTCTTTAGCTAACCTTCGGTCCGGCTGCTGCTGAAGACAAAGCTGAACCAGATTGTGCAAAGTGGCCGAGTGGTTTTTGGGTGCGGGGCTCTGTGGTCGTTCGGTGGGAGGAGCGGTGGCGCTGTGGGTCATACTTCCCGTCGCGACACTTTCCCCGATTCCAGAGTCAACGCCGGATCGAGACACTTTCAGACCCCCCAGTTCACTCAGTGGGAACGGAGCCACGTCTAAAAGACAACAGTGGGAACCGCGAAGCTTCTGGAGCAGCATCTGCACAATCAGACAATCAAAGGTAAGGTACGTTTATTTATATAGCATATTCAAAGTGCTTTCCATCAACACTTAATACGTTTTTATAGGCAAGATTGTACCAAGAAATTACTGTAAATACAATGACCCATGAATGTAAGGAAACACTTTTATGCAAATTGATTGTTGTGATTTTATTGATGTCTTAATGTGTGCAATTGTACAAATGTGTCTGTTGATATATGTATATACATATTTGTATTTTTTATTCCTCGGGATTGTGGGAAACGATTGACTTTCACATATTTCATCCCAATCTGCACTACAATCCTGTATTTGTCCGTACCTAATGCACAGATACTTTCTTCTTGGAAGTGTTTTTATTACCTGGGTGGGGGGCATGTCCTGGAAAGGCACCCTGCCGCTCACCAGCTCACAAGCAACGATACCTAAACTGTAGATATCCGACTTCACCCCGTAACCGTGCAGGTCCTACTGAGGGCAACAGCATGAGGAGAGACAGACAGATGCATTACAAAAAGATAGAAAGATAAATGCTTTTATTTACGACATGGCATCCAGTAGCTTATTAAACACTCAGGAAAACACTTTAGTTTCTTTTGAGATATGCATTGCCATTATTAATGATATGTGCTAACTAAAGACTTAAAATGTAATGCTTTATTTACGACATCCAGTCTATTAAACGCAACACTCAGGAAAACACTACTTCTTACATGTTGAACACTAATACCTGTACTTTCTACTTCTTACATGTTGAACACTAATACCTGTACTTTCTACTTCTCACATGTTGAACACAAATACCTGTACTTTCTACTTCTTACATGTTGAACCAAATACCTGTACTTTCTACTTCTTACATGTTGAACCCAAATACCTGTACTTTCTACTTCTTACATGTTGAACACTAATACCTGTACTTTCTACTTCTTACATGTTGAACCCAAATACCTGTACTTTCTACTTCTTACATGTTGAACCCAAATACCTGTACTTTCTACTTCTCACATGTTGAACACTAATACCTGTACTTTCTACTTCTTACATGTTGAACCCAAATACCTGTACTTTCTACTTCTCACATGTTGAACCCAAATACCTGTACTTTCTACTTCTTACATGTTGAACACAAATACCTGTACTTTCTACTTCTCACATGTTGAACCCAAATACCTGTACTTTCTACTTCTTACATGTTGAACCCAAATACCTGTACTTTCTACTTCTTACATGTTGAACACAAATACCTGTACTTTCTACTTCTTACATGTTGAACACAAATACCTGTACTTTCTACTTCTTACATGTTGAACCCAAATACCTGTACTTTCTACTTCTTACATGTTGAACACAAATACCTGTACTTTCTACT
>NW_022987821.1:7597388-7629237 GCF_902827165.1 Trematomus bernacchii | reverse complement strand
GGTAGAAGATGTGGTTTCAAATAATGACTGAACTGGGAAATGTTATTCATCTACATCATGTTCAGAAGTGAAGGACTATTGTCTCTTTCTGAAACACTGCCCATAATCAGATGTCATTTATTTTTGTATTTCTTAACAAATCCACATAGAAAAATCAATATAACAAAATAAACAGTAATGGTCCCACCAACCTGAGCTTTGAGATATAAGGCAGACACTGCAGCCAAGTCCTCACTTCACTCTCTCCACCTGAGCAGCCTGTCAGCTTCACTTGTTTCTTCTCTGGTTGGAGTCTCAGCACTTCCAGCAGGATGGAGCTCTTTCTCTCTGAGAGGTCTATGAACCAGACTTCAGGAGCTGACTGGAGAACAGACTGTAATGATGGAAGGAAACTCAGGCCTGTTTCAGTCTCATAGTCCTTCAGGTGGGAGTACAGATCCAGCAGGAAATCACACTGACATTCTTCATAACCCTGTTTGTCAGTAAAAGGGAATGATGGATATGTGCACACTGATGATAACAGCTCCAGTGTCTTCTCTCCTGTCTGCTGCTCTCTCTCTGCTGCTGCACAGAACAGAGTCCCAAAGAACTTGACTTCATCTGAGTCTTCAAACCAGGAACTGGAACGAGAATTGAACAGTTTGTTATCAGATGATGTCAACAGCAGAGAAAGACTCTGATAGGGAGTGTTTCTGCTAAATGTCTACAAATACCTGCAAGTGAGCATAACACAGTAAAGTCCATCAACCTCATATTGAAGTAACTTTGCTGTTAAAAGGATCATATCTGGATTTTGTAAAGCTTTCAGTAAATGAACCTTTCCACAACATGTGTCATCACTTAGCTCTTCTACTGACTCACAACACAGACACTAATCCTGTTCCTCAAATCACTTCTTATTTGCTTCCCAGTGATTCTGTTCACCTGAGGGGATTTTACTTTGTGAATGAGTTTTGTATGTAAAATGATATTCCAGATATAATAATGTAAAAAGTGGAACAACAACATCTAGAGTCACTATAATGTAGAAGAGAACATCACATCATGAAACTCTTCACTTTGCTCCTGAGATAATACACATGTGAATCAGAGTTTAGTAACACCTCCTCTGTCTCTGATGACTAGAAGTTATTATTGTTCATGTGTCTGAAATGTTTATTTAAAGCTAACTAACAGTCTTTAGAAGTTTCATTAGAGTCAGTCAAGTTGAAGCTAGTATCTGTTAAAGAGGTAGATACATGTAGTATTACTTGTTGTGCCTTTATTCTTTTAATTGCTCTTTGATTAAATTAAAACAGAGATATGTTAAAACGCTGATAGCAGTTTTATCAGCAAGTTTATTTATGTTTGCATGTGTCTTTATTTCTGAATGAGGTATGAGCATGATGGTGCTGCTGTCTCAGAGCTTAAGTTCTCTCATTAGGATTCACATCATTTCATTATTCTCAAACTGGTAGAAGACTGTGGTTTCAAATAATGACTGCACTGGGAAATGTTATTCATCTACATCATGTTCAGAAGTGAAGGACTATTGTCTCTTTCTGAAACACTGCCCATAATCAGATGTCATTTATTTTTGTATTTCTTAAGAAATCCACATAGAAAAATCAATATAACAAAATAAACAGTAATGGTCCCACCAACCTGAGCTTTGAGATATAAGGCAGACACTGCAGCAAAGTCCTCACTTCACTCTCTCCATCTGAGCAGCCTGTCAGCTTCACTTGTTTCTTCTCTGGTTGGAGTCTCAGCACTTCCAGCAGGAGGGAGGTCTTTCTCTCTGAGAGGTCTATGATCCAGACTACAGGAGCTGACTGGAGAACTGACTGTAATGATGGAAGGAAACTCAGGCCTGTTTCAGTCTCATAGTCCTTCAGGTGGGAGTACAGATCCAGCAGGAAATCACACTGACATTCTTCATAACCCTGTGTGTCAGTAAAAGGGAATGATGGATATGTGCACACTGATGATAACAGCTCCAGTGTCTTCTCTCCTGTCTGCTGCTCTCTCTCTGCTGCTGCACAGAACAGAGTCCCAAAGAACTTGACTCCACCTGAGAGTTCATCTGAGTCGTCAAACCAGGAACTGGAACGAGAATTGAACAGTTTGTTATCAGATGATGTCAACAGCAGAGAAAGACTCTGATAGGGAGTGTTTCTGCTAAATGTCTACAAATACCTTCAAGTGAGCATAACACAGTAAAGTCCATCAACCTCATATTGAAGTAACTTTGCTGTTAAAAGGATCATATCTGGATTTTGTAAAGCTTTCAGTAAATGAAGCTTTCCACAACATGTGTCATCACTTAGCTCTTCTACTGACTCACAACACAGACACTAATCCTGTTCCTCAAATCACTTCTTATTTGCTTCCCAGTGATTCTGTTCACCTGAGGGGATTTTACTTTGTGAATGAGTTTTGTTTGTAAAATGATATTCCAGATATAATAATGTAAAAAGTGGAACAACAACATCTAGAGTCACTATAATGTAGAAGAGAACATCACATCATGAAACTCTTCACTTTGCTCCTGAGATAATACACATGTGAATCAGAGTTTAGTAACACCTCCTCTGTCTCTGATGACTAGAAGTTATGCTGCGTTCACACCGGACGCAATGCGATGTTTGGGGGCGGCGCGATTACATGTAAAGTCAATGCAGAGACGCGGACAGACGCGAATTCGCTCCGACGGCGCGCATGAATCGGTGGATGCGGCGCGAATCACGCGATTGAGGCGATTGAACGGTGCCGCGTTAAACGCGAGAGTTCAATTTTTTCAACTCGAGCGTCAAATTCACGTGACGCGTTCTCGCGGAAGCCAATCAGCGGTGAGGATCTCAGCCGCCGTCACTGACGTTCAACCACACAACATCAGCCGTTAGCTGTTAGCAGTTAGCACACAGAGCTCACAGCTCCTCATATCTGTTCAGAAACTGGACAAAAGTTAAACAAGTACAAACCACAGACTGTCTGTGCCATGGCGAATACAGTCGCTGCTTTATTTATGTCTGTAGGCCGTTGTTATGAGTGTGGACGGTCGGAGCATATACTGCGTTAGCTTAGCCTGGTCGACCCGATCTTCATTCAGAAAACAAGCATTTTAAAAGGTGTTTTGCCTGCCGTCTGTCTGCAGACTTGTCAAAGCATTAATTCATGGTTGTTACTAACCGGTATCAGTATGTTGTTACTTCGGCATCATTTAGAAACGTGTATTACAATTTAATCACGGTAAAATATGTTCATTTGTTGTAGTTGTAGCTCCCGAGCCAGCGCGTCTTGTTTGAATGATGCGAGTAAACACAGCTGGCAGCCGCGGTGAAACTCCAGCGTTTAGAGCGATGCGATAGGAGCGATTAGAGCGAAGCGAATAGTCACATCGCGTCCGGTGTGAACGCAGCATTAGGATTGTTCACGTGTCTGAAATCTTTATTTAAAGCTCACTAACAGTCTTTAGAAGTTTCATTAGAGTCAGTAAAGTTGAAGCTAGTATCCGTTAAAGAGGTAGTTAAATGTAGTATTACTTGTTGTACCTTTATTCTTTTAATTGCTCTTTATTTAAATTAAAACAGAGATATGTTAAAACGCTGATAGCAGTTTTATCAGCAAGTTTATTTATGTTTGTATGTGTCTTTATTTCTGAATGAGGCATGAGCATGATGGTGTTGCTGTCTCAGAGCTTAAGTTCTCTCATTAGGATTCACATCATTTCATTATTCTCAAACTGGTAGAAGACTGTGGTTTCAAATAATGACTGCACTGGGAAATGTTATTCATCTACATCATGTTCAGAAGTGAAGGACTATTGTCTCTTTCTGAAACACTGCCCATAATCAGATATCATTTATTTTGTATTTCTTAAGAAATCCACATAGAAAAATCAATATCATAAAATAAACAGTAATGGTCCCACCAACCTGAGCTTTGAGATATAAGGCAGACACTGCAGCAAAGTCCTCACTTCACTCTCTCCATCTGAGCAGCCTGTCAGCTTCACTTGTGTCTTCTCTGGTTGGAGTCTCAGCACTTCCAGCAGGATGGAGCTCTTTCTCTCTGAGAGGTCTATGGTCCAGACTGCAGGAGCTGACTGGAGAACAGACTGTAATGATGGAAGGAAACTCAGGCCTGTTTCAGTCTCACAGTCCTTCAGGTGGGAGTACAGATCCAGCAGGAAATCACACTGATATTCTCCATCACCCTGTTTGTCAGTAAAAGGGAATGATGGATATGTGCACACTGATGATAACAGCTCCAGTGTCTTCTCTCCTGTCTGCTGCTCTCTCTCTGCTGCTGCACAGAACAGAGTCCCAAAGAACTTGACTCCACCTGAGACTCCATACTTGAAACTGGAACGAGAATTGAACAGTTTGTTATCAGATGATGTCAACAGCAGAGAAAGACTCTGATAGAGAGTGTTTCTGCTAAATGTCTACAAATACCTGCAAGTGAGCAAAACACAGTAAAGTCCATCAACCTCATATTGAAGTAACTTTGCTGTTAAAAGGATTATATTTGGATTTTGGAAAGCTTTCAGTAAATGAACCTTTCCACAACATGTGTCATCACTTAGCTCTTCTACTGACTCACAACACAGACACTAATCCTGTTCCTCAAATCACTTCTTATTTGCTTCCCAGTGATTCTGTTCACCTGAGGGGATTTGACTTTGTGAATGAGTTTTGTATGTAAAATGATATTCCAGATATAATAATGTAAAAAGTGGAACAACAACATCTCGAGTCCCTATCATGTAGAAGAGAACATCACATCATGAAACTCTTCACTTTGCTCCTGAGATAATACACATGTGAATCAGAGTTTAGTAACACCTCCTCTGTCTCTGATGACTAGAAGTTATGCTGCGTTCACACCAGACGCGATGCGATGTTTTGGGGGCTGCGCGATTACATGTAAAGTCAATGCAGAGACGCGGACAGACGCGAATTCGCTCCGACGGCGCGCATGAAGCGGTGGATGCGGCGCGAATCACGCGATTGAGGCGATTGAACGGTGCCGCGTTAAACGCGAGAGTTCAATTTTTTCAACTCGAGCGTCAAATTCACGTGACGCGTTCTCGCGGAAGCCAATCAGCGGTGAGGATCTCAGCCGCCGTCACTGACGTTCAACCACACAACATCAGCCGTTAGCTGTTAGCAGTTAGCACACAGAGCTCACAGCTCCTCATATCTGTTCAGAAACTGGACAAAACGTAAACAAGTACAAACCACAGACTGTCTGTGCCATGGCGAATACAGTCGCTGCTTTATTTATGTCTGTAGGCCGTTGTTATGAGTGTGGAATGAGCATATACAACGTTAGCTTAGCCTGGTCGACCCGATCTTCATTCAGAAAACAAGCATTTTAAAAGGTGTTTTGCCTGCCGTCTTGTCTCCAGACTTGTCAAAGCATTAATTCATGGTTGTTACTAACCGGTATCAGTATGTTGTTACTTCGGCATCATTTAGAAACGTGTATTACAATTTAATCACGGTAAAATATGTTCATTTGTTGTAGTTGTAGCTCCCGAGCCAGCGCGTCTTGTTTGAATGATGCGAGTAAACACAGCTGGCAGCCGCGGTGAAACTCCAGCGTTTAGAGCGATGCGATAGGAGCGATTAGAGCGAAGCGAATAGTCACATCGCGTTCGGTGTGAATGCAGCATTAGGATTGTTCATGTGTCTGAAATCTTTATTTAAAGCTCACTAACAATCTTTAGAAGTTTCATTAGAGTCAGTAAAGTTGAAGCTAGTATCCGTTGAAGAGGTAGTTAAATGTAGTATTACTTGTTGTACCTTTATTCTTTTAATTGCTCTTTATTTAAATTAAAACAGAGATATGTTAAAACGCTGATAGCAGTTTTATCAGCAAGTTTATTTATGTTTGTATGTGTCTTTATTTCTGAATGAGGCATGAGCATGATGGTGTTGCTGTCTCAGAGCTTAAGTTCTCTCATTAGGATTCACATCATTTCATTATTCTCAAACTGGTAGAAGACTGTGGTTTCAAATAATGACTGAACTGGGAAATGTTATTCATCTACATCATGTTCAGAAGTGAAGGACTATTGTCTCTTTCTGAAACACTGCCCATAATCAGATGTCATTTATTTTGTATTTCTTAACAAATCCACATAGAAAAATCAATATCATAAAATAAACAGTAATGGTCCCACCAACCTGATCTGTGAGATATAAGGCAGACACTGCAGCAAAGTCCTCACTTCACTCTCTCCATCTGAGCAGCCTCTCAGCTCCACTTGTTTCTTCTCTGGTTGGAGTCTCAGCACTTCCAGCAGGATGGAGGTCTTTCTCTTTGAGAGGTCTATGATCCAGACTGCAGGAGCTGACTGGAGAACAGACTTTAATGATGGAAGGACACTCAGGCCTGTTTCAGTCTCATAGTCCTTCAGGTGGGAGGCCAGATCCAGCAGGAAATCACCCTGATATTCTAAATAATCAGGATAAGATTTGTCAGGAAGAGGGAATGATGGAGGTGTGCACACTGATGATAACAGCTCCAGTGTCTTCTCTCCTGTCTGCTGCTCTCTCTCTGCTGCTGCACAGAACAGAGTCCCAAAGAACTTGACTCCTTTTGAGAGTTCAAACCAGGAACTGGAACGAGAATTGAACAGTTTGTTATCAGATGATGTCAACAGCAGAGAAAGACTCTGATAGGGAGTGTTTCTGCTAAATGTCTACAAATACCTGCAAGTGAGCATAACACAGTAAAGTCCATCAACCTCATATTGAAGTAACTTTGCTGTTAAAAGGATTATATTTGGATTTTGGAAAGCTTTCAGTAAATGAACCTTTCCACAACATGTGTCATCACTTAGCTCTTCTACTGACTCACAACACAGACACTAATCCTGTTCCTCAAATCACTTCTTATTTGCTTCCCAGTGATTCTGTTCACCTGAGGGGATTTTACTTTGTGAATGAGTCTTGTATGTAAAATGATATTCCAGATATAATAATGTAAAAAGTGGAACAACAACATCTCGAGTCCCTATCATGTAGAAGAGAACATCACATCATGAAACTCTTCACTTTGCTCCTGAGATAATACACATGTGAATCAGAGTTTAGTAACACCTCCTCTGTCTCTGATGACTAGAAGTTATGCTGCGTTCACACCAGACGCGATGCGATGTTTGGGGGCTGCGCGATTACATGTAAAGTCAATGCAGAGACGCGGACAGACGCGAATTCGCTCCGACGGCGCGCATGAAGCGGTGGATGCGGCGCGAATCACGCGATTGAGGCGATTGAACGGTGCCGCGTTAAACGCGAAAGTTCAATTTTTTCAACTCGAGCGTCAAATTCACGTGACGCGTTCTCGCGGAAGCCAATCAGCGGTGAGGATCTCAGCCGCCGTCACTGACGTTCAACCACACAACATCAGCCGTTAGCTGTTAGCAGTTAGCACACAGAGCTCACAGCTCCTCATATCTGTTCAGAAACTGGACAAAACTTAAACAAGTACAAACCACAGACTGTCTGTGCCATGGCGAATACAGTCGCTGCTTTATTTATGTCTGTAGGCCGTTGTTATGAGTGTGGAATGAGCATATACAACGTTAGCTTAGCCTGGTCGACCCGATCTTCATTCAGAAAACAAGCATTTTAAAAGGTGTTTTGCCTGCCGTCTTGTCTCCAGACTTGTCAAAGCATTAATTCATGGTTGTTACTAACCGGTATCAGTATGTTGTTACTTCGGCATCATTTAGAAACGTGTATTACAATTTAATCACGGTAAAATATGTTCATTTGTTGTAGTTGTAGCTCCCGAGCCAGCGCGTCTTGTTTGAATGATGCGAGTAAACACAGCTGGCAGCCGCGGTGAAACTCCAGCGTTTAGAGCGATGCGATGGGAGCGATTAGAGCGAAGCGAATAGTCACATCGCGTCCGGTGTGAACGCAGCATTAGGATTGTTCATGTGTCTGAAATCTTTATTTAAAGCTCACTAACAGTCTTTAGAAGTTTCATTAGAGTCAGTAAAGTTGAAGCTAGTATCCGTTAAAGAGGTAGATAAATGTAGTATTACTTGTTGTGCCTTTTTTCTTTTAATTGCTCTTTATTTAAATTAAAACAGAGATATGTTAAAACGCTGATAGCAGTTTAATCAGCAAGTTTATTTATGTTTGTATGTGTCTTTATTTCTGAATGAGGCATGAGCATGATGGTGTTGCTGTCTCAGAGCTTAAGTTCTCTCATTAGGATTCACATCATTTCATTATTCTCAAACTGGTAGAAGACTGTGGTTTCAAATAATGACTGAACTGGGAAATGTTATTCATCTACATCATGTTCAGAAGTGAAGGACTATTGTCTCTTTCTGAAACACTGCCCATAATCAGATGTCATTTATTTTTGTATTTCTTAACAAATCCACATAGAAAAATCAATATCATAAAATAAACAGTAATGGTCCCACCAACCTGAGCTTTGAGATATAAGGCAGACACTGCAGCAAAGTCCTCACTTCACTCTCTCCACCTGAGCAGCCTGTCAGCCTCACTTGTTTCTTCTCTGGTTGGAGTCTCAGCACTTCCAGCAGGATGGAGCTCTTTCTCTTTGAGAGGTCTATGATCCAGACTGCAGGAGCTGACTGGAGAACTGACTGTAATGATGGAAGGACACTCAGGCATGTTTCAGTCTCACAGTCCTTCAGGTGGGAGTACAGATCCAGCAGGAAACCACACTTATATTCTCCATAACCCTGGTTGCCAGGAAGAGGGAATCTTGGATATGTGCACACTGATGATAACAGCTCCAGTGTCTTCTCTCCTGTCTGCTGCTCTCTCTCTGCTGCTGCACAGAACAGAGTCCCAAAGAACTTGACTCCACCTGAGAGTTCACCTGAGTCGTCAAACCAGGAACTGGAACGAGAATTGAACAGTTTGTTATCAGATGATGTCAACAGCAGAGAAAGACTCTGATAGGGAGTGTTTCTGCTAAATGTCTACAAATACCTGCTAGTGAGCATAACACAGTAAAGTCCATCAACCTCATATTGAAGTAACTTTGCTGTTAAAAGGATTATATTTGGATTTTGGAAAGCTTTCAGTAAATGAACCTTTCCACAACATGTGTCATCACTTAGCTCTTCTACTGACTCACAACACAGACACTAATCCTGTTCCTCAAATCACTTCTTATTTGCTTCCCACAGGGTTCTTACACCTTTTCCAAAGTCAAATTCAAGCACTTTTCAAGCATTTTCAAGGTGCATTTTCAAGCTTTTCAAGCATCTTACAGCTGTTGTAAATTACATATTTATATACACATACTTATACTCAAATGATTATTTCCCTACCTCACATTAAATCAGATGTTCTTTATGCTATAAACAACCACATGTGTGTTTCATAATAGCATTCTACATGAGGATGAAAAATTAAAATGTTTAGAAAAGAAAACTAAGTTTAATATTTCAAAATGAGTGACCCATCTGTACGTAGACTGGGCATCCCATATAACCTGGCTGAGCCAATATAAAACAATCAGCCAAATAACTTTTCAATATATTATTGATTACTATTTTTGAGGTACTTTTAGGTTGGCAGTAAACACAAGTCAGAGGTAAATGGTGTACTTTTACTCCACTACATGTATTTAATACCTTTAGTTACTTCACAGATGTGGATGAATGATGTGAAATATAATCATGTGTTAAATCAGACTTTAGTTCCACCTGGAGTAAATCCACAAGCTACCCTGCAGTATACAAAGTCATTCAAACTAGCTGCACCTTTACCAGCTTTGAGAACACTTTCATGATCAATCATTATAAAACATATCATATACAATTATTAGGGATGCTCCGATCGCCAATTTTGGGGCCGATCGCCGGAATCAGTATCGGCCGATACCGCTCTCTTTTCCTCTCTCTCTCTCCTGACAGCCCGTCAGTATCTCCTGCAGCTCACTGATCCAGTAATGAGCGACCCGACAGTGAAGAATAAATATATGTATAACTAGTTTAGCTTGTTCCAGAGGTAGATCAAATAGCTAAGTGTGTTAGGTCTAACTCTTAATGTGTGTTCTGCTCCGCTCACCGGTCCGTCACAGCGGGTGGAGCTGCAGGATTTCTGCTTCACACACACGTTGCATACCGCTATTTTATTGTCATTTTCGGACACTTAAAATACTGCCAGACTGGTGAAGCCATTTTGGCGAGCTTGTTTTGCCGCGCACAGAGAAAAGTGTCATGTATTTTACATGCAAGATAGCCTAATTTAAAATGCTCTACTATGGCGTACCTTTCGTGTGGTGTGTGGCTCGTCAGCGCAGACTCTCGCATCGTTATTGTTGCACACTTTGCAGGAGGCTACTCTTGGGCTTCGCTTGACCCTCGTCTTAGCCATGGCTTGTATTTGTCTTCTGCTAGCCAACGCTCGTTGAAACGGCAACCTCCTGGCATACTGTCATCTATCACTCTCATCAGAATGCCCAGGTCACACACGTACCTACTTGCCGGTCACGCGCATTGCGCGGGAAGGCCGGAGCAGAGCTGTTTTATGTAAAAGCGAAGCAATTAAGCACGCTCCGACTTTTTTATTTTCTTTTAATCTAAAAAGCGAAGTAAAGCATTTACAATTTCAAGCACTTTATCCCAAATTCAAGCACCATTCCCAAAATGCAAGCACTTTTCAAACCTTGAAAACACCTCGTGCAATTTCAAGCATTTTCAAGGATTTCCAGCACCCGTACACACCCTGTTCCCAGTGATTCTGTTCACCTGAGGGGATTTGACTTTGTGAATGAGTTTTGTATGTAAAATGATATTCCCAATATAATAATGTAAAAAGTGGAACAACAACATCTAGAGTCCCTATCATGTAGAAGAGAACATCACATCATGAAACTCTTCACTTTGCTCCTGAGATAATACACATGTGAATCAGAGTTTAGTAACACCTCCTCTGTCTCTGATGACTAGGAGTTATGATTGTTCATGTGTCTGAAATCTTTATTTAAAGCTCACTAACAGTCTTTAGAAGTTTCATTAGAGTCAGTAAAGTTGAATCTAGTATCCGTTAAAGAGGTAGTTAAATGTAGTATTACTTGTTGTACCTTTATTCTTTTAATTGCTCCTTATTTAAATAAAAACAGAGATATGTTAAAACACGGATAGCAGTTTTATCAGCAAGTTTATTTATGTTTGTATGTGTCTTTATTTCTGAATGAGGCATGAGCATGATGGTGTTGCTGTCTCAGAGCTTAAGTTCTCTCATTAGGATTCACATCATTTCATTATTCTCAAACTGGTAGAAGACTGTGGTTTCAAATAATGACTGAACTGGGAAATGTTATTCATCTACATCATGTTCAGAAGTGAAGGACTATTGTCTCTTTCTGAAACACTGCCCATAATCAGATGTCATTTATTTTTGTATTTCTTAACAAATCCACATAGAAAAATCAATATCATAAAATAAACAGTAATGGTCCCACCAACCTGAGCTTTGAGATATAAGGCAGACACTGCAGCAAAGTCCTCACTTCACTCTCTCCACCTGAGCAGCCTCTCAGCTCCACTTGTTTCTTCTCTGGTTGGAGTCTCAGCACTTCCAGCAGGATGGAGGTCTTTCTCTTTGAGAGGTTTATGGTCCAGACTGCAGGAGCTGACTGGAGAACAGACTGTAACGATGGAAGGACACTCAGGCCTGTTTCAGTCTCATAGTCCTTCAGGTGGGAGTACAGATCCAGCAGGAAATCACCCTGAGGGTTCCTCTTCAAATAATAAGATACTATGTCGGTTAAGGTTATTGTTTGATATGTGCACACTGATAACAACAGCAGCAGTGTCTTCTCTCCTGTCTGCTGCTCTCTCTCTGCTGCTGCACAGAACAGAGTCCCAAAGAACTGGAGTTCACCTGAAGGTTCTGATGACTGAGGCACAAAACTGAAAACACAAGGAATCAAGAGATTGTGATGTTAGGCTTCTATCAAATACAAACTTTTCTCCATCAGCTGTGGTTTAAATTAAGTTAAATTGAATCTGCAGATTACCATTTACCTGAGCTTTGAGATATAAGGCAGACACTGCAGCAAAGTCCTCACTTCACTCTCTCCATATGAGCAGCCTCTCAGCTTCACTTGTTTCTTCTCTGGTTGGAGTCTCAGCACTTCCAGCAGGATGGAGGTCTTTCTCTGTGAGAGGTTTATGGTCCAGACTTCAGGAGCTGACTGGAGAACAGACTGGAATAATGGAAGGACACTCAGGCCTGTTTCAGTCTCATAGTCCTTCAGGTGGGAGGCCAGATCCAGCAGGAAATCACACTGAGGGTTCCTCTTAAAATAATAAGATACTATGTCGGTTAAGGTTATTGTTTGATATGTGCACACTGATAACAACAGCAGCAGTTTCTTCTCTCCCGTCTGCTGCTCTCTCTCTGCTGCTGCACAGAACAGAGTCCCAAAGAACTGGAGTTCACCTGAAGGTTCTGATGACTGAGGCACAAAACTGAAAACACAAGGAATCAAGAGATTGTGATGTTAGGTTTCTATCAAATACAAACTTTTCTCCATCAGCTGTGGTTTAAATTATGTTAAATTGAATCTGCAGATTACCATTTACCTGAGCTGTGAGATATAAGGCAGACACTGCAGCAAAGTCCTCACTTCACTCTCTCCACCTGAGCAGCCTGTCAGCTCCACTTGTTTCTTCTCTGGTTGGAGTCTCAGCACTTCCAGCAGGATGGAGGTCTTTCTCTCTGAGAGGTCTATGGTCCAGACTGCAGGAGCTGACTGGAGAACAGACTGTAAAGATGGAAGGACACTCAGGCCTGATTCAGTCTCATAGTCCTTCAGGTGGGAGTACAGATCCAGCAGGAAACCACTCTGATATTCTCCATCATCAGGATCATATATGTGAGGAAGAGGGAATGTTGGATATGTGCACACTGATGATAACAGCTCCAGTGTCTTCTCTCCTGTCTGCTGCTCTCTCTCTGCTGCTGCACAGAACAGAGTCCCAAAGAACTGGACTCCACCTGAGACTCCAAACCACGGACAGTAACTAGAACAAGAATTAAGATCAAATGTACTTTATTGATCAAAATGTGGGATTTTTATTTATTTGTATTGATGTAAGGGTTGAACATGTTGTTATCAGATGATGTCAACAGTACACAAAGAGCCATGCTTTACTGATAAGGAGTGTATTGGCTAAAAGCTTGCAAGTACCGTTAATGGGAATCATTTAGTAAAATTAATGAATTGAACATTAAAGTAAACATGCTGTTAACAGGGCTGTAAGTGAGTCTTTGAAGAACTTTAGGAAATTAGATACTTAACAAAATGTTTAATGGACCAATACTCAGATTTCAAAGGTGTTTCCTCAGCTCTGTATTAAAGAATGTATTTTATACTGGAAAACCACTCCTAAACCAACAAGGGGGGCTGAAAAGCTGTAAATACTGGATCACACATTTTAACATCTATCATTATTTAAAACTCCATGAAAATTAAACAGTGCTTATTTTACATAATCATCTCTTCATAGTGAGAACCTTTTCACTTCCTGATCACAGTTTTTTTGAAAATGGCTAATAAGCCACTTGGGTAAAATCCCCTCATTCAGTCGTCTTAACCACTCATTGTTCAAACATCCTGCTCAGTTACACTTCATTTATTGGCTGAAAGCAATATTTTGGCCGGATAATGAATCTATCAGTCAGCTCCTAAATCTATTCCAGTTAATCCTGAATATACTTTATTCTGATAGCTCCAGTATGAGGAGGTATTAGCAGGACTGTCTTGTTGTATCAGAGCAACATTATTCTTTTTATGATTCACATTATTTCATTATTCCAAACAGGAAGAAGAGTGTGATAAGTGATACTGATTTGATTCAGCTTTATCTAAATCATGTTTATTTGGGAATGACAATAATGTCTTTTTTGAAACGCTGTCGATTATCAGTTTATTTATATTTCAGAATCTGAATAAATATACAAAATATGAATACATGTCCATTATCTGTCTGACTGACCTGAGCTTTGAGATATAAGGCAGACACTGCAGCAAAATCCTCACTTCACTCTCTTCTTCTGAGCAGCCTCTCAGCTCCACTTGTTTCTTCTCTGGTTGGAGTCTCAGCACTTCCAGCAGGATGGAGCTCTTTCTCTTTGAGAGGGCTATGATCCAGACTGCAGGAGCTGACTGGAGAACAGACTTTAACGATGGAAGGACACTCAGACCTGTTTCAGTCTCATAGTCCTTCAGGTGGGAGTACAGATCCAGCAGGAAATCACACTGAGGGTTCCTCTTCAAATAATAAGATACTATGTCGGTTAAAGTTATTGTTTGATATGTGCACACTGATAACAACAGCAGCAGTGTCTTCTCTCCTGTCTGCTGCTCTCTCTCTGCTGCTGCACAGAACAGAGTCCCAAAGAACTGGAGTTCACCTGAAGGTTCTGATGACTGAGGCACAAAACTGAAAACACAAGGAATCAAGAGATTGTGATGTTAGGCTTCTATCAAATACAAACTTTTCTCCATCAGCTGTGGTTTAAATTATGTTAAATTGAATCTGCAGATTACCATTTACCTGAGCTTTGAGATATAAGGCAGACACTGCAGCAAAGTCCTCACTTCACTCTCTTTATCTGAGCAGCGTCTCAGCTCCACTTGTTTCTTCTCTGGTTGGAGTCTCAGCACTTCCAGCAGGATGGAGGTCTTTCTCTTTGAGAGGTTTATGAACCAAAATGCAGGAACTGACTGGAAAAATGGCTTCAGTTTTTGAATGACAGCTAAATTCTCTTGAGTTTTGACATGTTGATACAAATCCAGAAGGATGTTATGCATATCATAGTTAAAAGAAAACAGAAAGATGAGGTTGTTCACTTCATTGTGAACACTTTCTCCTTGAAAGTGAGTAGCTGCTTTCAGGCATAAATCCAGAAACAGCTGCTTTTCTTGTCTCTTCAGTGTCTCATAGCATCGCTCCTGGTCCTGTAATCCTGGACCTCTGAGGGTCATCCTGAAGCTGCATGATAACAAACACATGTGTCATTGCATGTACTATAGAACTGTATAAACTTTAAATGTAAAACAAAGTTACAGCTGTTAATACTGTGCTAATGTTAAATATCAAATGCAATTGCAATATTTAATTCTCCACAGCTTTTGAAGAATTTCTGAGAGAGTACAATTCTGGATGTCAACATAAGAGATCAAAGTTCAGATTCAACTGAAACAAAGAGTACTGATGCAGTACTTACTTATTCAAACTATGTTTATTGTCTATTTATAGTTTTTAAGAATGCTGACTAATAAGTGTTAAAAAGAAAGGGTGAAAAAAACATCAGCATTTAAATTGCTGCATTGAATAATATAAGACATACATAAAATCGAACCTAATTTCAGCTGTGATTAGACTGAGTTTAACCTTAAAGGTGGGGTAGGTAATTTTGGAGAAACCAGCTCGAGTGCGCTAGATTTGAGAATACACAGCCGGAAAAAATCTGCCACTTCCTTACAGAGCCCCTCCTCCAACACACACGAACGCGCACATGACCAATGAGATAAGTTTGTGCACAGATGGAAGGCTGACAGGCAGGTAGGCCATCCAGTTATTTCAGCCGGGCCGGCTAAAATGATTGGTCGTGCTTTTTACAGTACTACGGCTTCCACAGATGACGTTTTTTTAATGGATTTTTTGTCAAAGCACAAGATACACAAGATATTCATTGCTATCGGGATGCTAAGAGCATTCCATGGAATATAACAAAAAGTGTATCTCGAGCCAGTTTCTCAAACTTACCTACCCCACCTTTAAAGGTCCCATGTCATGCTTTTCCAGTTATCACCCGTCCCCTTGTGTGTTATGAAGGTTTTTCTGCATGTAAACGGTCTGCAGAGTCACAAACCCTCAAAGTACACCCTGTAGCGAGTAAAACTCTAACACAGAAAATACCTGTTTATGCTGCCCCAGAACGCCTCGTTGGAGATTTCTCTTTTTCTTCCTGGGTACAGTGACGTGACCTAACCCAAATGGACCCATTGGTCCAAATGGAGCTCCTCACACACACACACTCTCTCAGCGGCAAAACTGTGACGCGCTGGGGGTGCTAGTGAAGCCTCGCAGCGGCAAAACTGTGACGCGCTTACACTGTAGGTGTGCCGCGTTTGGGGGTGCTAGTGGAGCAGATGGGGGTGCTGCAGCCCCCTCAGCACCCCCCCCCCCCTTCCTGCATCCATTCGCGATATCTCGTTGTCTCGCAGACCCCACGCAGCAACCAGGAAACCACACCAGTAAGCCAGCTCACACTCTCCGCTCCTCGCAGCAGCGAGCCGAGCAACGTCCCGCCAACACGGCACCCAGAACCCACGCAGCATTCTCATCTGTTTGTCATTACTGGTGTCATTTTCTGGTTGCTAACGCCATTGTAACACATAATCACTGATGTTCTGCTGTAACGGTGGTGGACTCATCAGAACAGAGTGGGCGCTGACCAATCAGAGCACAGTGGGCTCACAGGGAGGGGGGGGGGCAGAAGCTCCAACAAGCCGTGTAGGACAGAGAGTGAATACACATACTATACAGAGATGCTGTATGAGAAACTAATGAGATTTTGGAAATTTGCACAATTTAAATCTATTCTAGTAGACCTCAACAATGGAATCATGATCAGTAGAAATGGCCATGACATGGGACCTTTAATGCTGATCCACATTTCAGAATGCAATGAAGACTTTCAACATGCACACTTACACTTGTCTTTCAGGGAGCTGGTTTAGTGAGCTGATCAATGCACATCAGCATCTCTTCCTCTCTCGATACACACACTGCTGCTCGTTAAACGCCCGTCATCTTTATTGTAATGAAACCTATTAAAATGTTTAGATCCTATGTTGTTTGACCACCATTTCCTCTATGAAGTAAACCAACCTCACTGTCTGTGTCCTCACATCCCGGGACAGTAAGACAGACAGACAGAGGAATTCACTGTATTGTTTCTAAAGCAGGGTACAGCACGTTACTTTTTTTAATTAAATGAAGATTTACTTTTACAAACAGTGAAGCAGTTGGGCAGCTGACACGTATGTACTGCAGCTGTGAACATGTACTGTGTATGGTTGGACTCTGTTGCAGTGTAACATCGGAGGAGACAGACATTCTCAAATTGCACCACTTAGAACAAACTTGTGAATGCAAAAACAATGCAGAAAGAATTATTCAATCATTGTATTCAATAAAAGCACCCAAAGTAAACTATGAAGTAGAGATGGGAATGAGTCATCGAATATTCAAAATGATTCAGGTATTTGAATATGAGCTATGAATATTTTTATTGGATTTTGTTTTTCTCTTTTCATGGGAGGGGTGCCTAAGTTGATTACATATTATCAAATGGATTAATTAAATGTATACGACAGTACCATTTAAAATATCTTAAGAAAAATATCAAGAAAAAAAAACACGTGTAACGTTACCAGGGGTTAAATTGTGCCGGGGCTCAGCCCCTTTTACTAAAGGTTCATAAATACATAAAAACACAAGCTACATACCTGAGTGAGCTGACGTAGGGCAAAGCCTCTAGCAGAGTCTCACACAGACTGTGGCAGTCAGGGGTCTCCCTTTCCCAGTGGAGGCAGATGTTAACCTTCTCACTTATCTTCTGCAGGACTGTCACTGCTCTTTCAAACAGCTTTCTGTCCCCCCCCACTGGAAGGTGCAACTGATTTCCATCAAGGCCAAGTAAGGTGATGTAGTCCATCTCCCCTTCGCTGAGAAGGAAGATCTTCCACAGCTGCCGTGGCAGAGAATCACACCTGCAATATGAAGAATTATCAGCTATCACTTTCTCATTACTTCTGTATATATATTAAAGGTTACAACTTTGAACAATTCAATTCTACCTAATTAGATGTGTTGTAATCTTAGCCGTAATAATAACTGCTCATCCATACCATTGGACGTTTTGAAGGCATCCTAATAGTGGTCTCATTCCTTGTTGTGATATCGTGACGTCCTCAAGGTTCAGCCATATTTTCTTCTCCTTGGACTGAGTGATCACGTAGGCCACAGCACAGCAGGGGTAAGGATCGAGACTCTCTCCACTGAGGTCAAGACGATAGTCCAGTTTTTCCAGAAGGTCGATGCATGCTTCAGGACACTGGGACTCATACAAGCACTGGCATAGGAACAGTATGCGCCCACTGTCCTCAGTATCAGGCTCATCGTTTTCACACAGACTAGGAAGGAATGTGGAAATCACTTTCTTGAAGAACCAGTTTGATGTATTCTTGAGCTCCTCAACAGGAATCAGATACTTCATCAAACTAGGGCTATCCTCAGTCAACAACCTACACATGTAAGGGATCAGATGTTTCATGTGCTTCTTCTTCTCAGTGAGGCATTGCTGAAAAACATTACTGATTAAATCTGGATTCTTCAAGAGCCACAGTGCTGCAAAAAACTCCTGCATTGTGTAATGGAGAAATGCATAGGTGGTTATACTTTCAGTAGGGGCGACTTTGATGGCAAGTTGTTTGAGCAAGGAGAGGACACAGCTGTCTGCAAAGGGAGGTAGTGTCAAGTTCACAGTTTTTTCTTCAGTTGCACGAAAAGCAACCTCAGCCAAAGACAGTATCTCCTCACTCTTGCTTTTGATGAAGGCATTTAGATCAATGTTTTTTGTGTTTCTTTTGAGGCAAAAACGGAAAATGTTGATGTAGATATCAGTTATACAGCAAGGCTTTTGAAAGTCCTCTGATGTCTCAAATGAAAAGCATGCAGTCACCATCAGTGCATACATCGGTACATGACAAAGCGTTAACAACTCCACGTTGCTCAAAACCCTCTCCTTTCCCTCACGTAGCATCGCAGATATGTATGTTTTTATGGTCTGCTCACTAAAGCCTTTCACTTCCACTCTATCAAAGTCCTCAGAAGGAAGGTCTTCTTCAAGGTTGTCTTCATCCACTGGTCTGCAAGTCAAAACGACCATGGAATCCTTTAGCAAATCTTTATCAACAAGTCTCTTCACTACTGGTGAAGACAGATCTGTGATTCCATCAAAAATGAGTGTAACTTTGTCAGAGTTATTCTTTATGTCCTGTAAGACCTCGTCTTTGCCTTCATCTGGCTCACTGAACTCATTGAAGAGAAGGTCCTCCAGGCTCTTGATGTTGGATATTTTTCTCATGTCAAAGTAAAACATGTAGTTTAGCTCCTTGTCATCTTTTTCTGTCCAGAGTTTTAACATTTCATGAACGAGTGCTGTCTTTCCAATCCCAGACTTACCAACCAAGAGTATGTTTTTATCTGTTTTAAGCAGGTCACTGGGAGAAATGTCTGCTTTGTCCTTAGGGATGTAGGTCCCTAGCTTTTTAGAACGGCTCATCCTGCTTTTCTTGCTCTTCAATTTCTTTATTTTAGAGGCAGAAACCCTTCCTTGTGTGTCCAATACAAGTGGCATGTACGACAGATCAGGCTTGTTGTTTCCTTCAAACAGATCTTTGTTTGCCGTCCAAAACGCTTTTGATATTTTTTGTGCTTTTGACTTCAACTTTGCCTGGTAACGGTGGCACGGTGTTGGACCTAAAATAAAAACAACAGTGAGTAAGTAAATACATATTGTAAATTGCATGCTGTACCCTCATACTAAATAGTAGATGCATATTTCCAGATGACAGCCCATCAAACATCAGCAATGAAGACGTGACACACTTTCTATATTAGTTATATAACTATATTACGTACCTTGTAGGTAGTTTTTTCCCATTTGTGTGTCTTCCTTGAAAGGGAAGCAGCTGATCCAGTGGTGCAGGTCGAACATCTTGCTCTCAGCAGAAGCTACAGTCTGTTTCTCAGGGAAAAGGGATGTCCTCCCATGGGTCCTCTTCCTCGTCATGTCAATAATTTTGAGGAATTCATAGCTGGCTTTCTCCCCCTTATCGGTTACAGAGTCTATAAGTTTTCTGTTTTTATCGTAGTCATTCCCTTCTGCTTGTATTCTGCAGACCTCTTCGTCACGTAACACTCCTTGCTGTTTCAAGTTCTCTAGAATCACTGAGTGATTCTTTAATGTTTTCACAAGATGGATTCTGGCCCCCCTGACGTACTCTACAGCTGACTGTGTTGTAGAAGCCATGTTTCATTACTTCGGTGTCTTCTGCTTCAACTTCAATGATCTAGAGAACAAAAGAATGGTTGAATGAAATGTAATATGAACTCTTTTGTTTAACATCCAAAAAATTACAGAAATCTGTAGATCTAAAAGGAATCAAATAAATTCAGGGCAGATAAGAAGAGCAGGGGGAGGATCTGGCGTCAATGATACAGTTTTTCTCATTGGCTCACTTCTTTAAACAGTCTTGACCTTCTCTTAACTCTATGTGTAATGGTTACAACTGTTTCATCACAACTCTTTTGCCCGTATGAAAATTAAGTAGCTCACACAAAACATTGAATTCATGCCAACAAGTTGTTATTGTGTCAGTAAACGTGCTAATACAAAGAAAATGGATAGCTGTTTTGTCCTAGTGTGAACAGTACTAGTCAAAACAGTAACATGCTTTTTCACCACCAGTCAAAACTTGAAATGTTCTAACATACAAGTCTCTGAACATATAAATCATCCATACATTCACCAAAACACATTCAGGACTGTGAATTTTAAATAATTTAACTCCAGAATATCTTAACACAAAACAATACAAATAATTGTTATTTATCAAGATCTAGCCATTCATGAAATAGCTTTATTAATAGCTATGTTTTAGTGACGTTCAAGATCATTAAACATGACTTAAATTGTTAGTATAACCTTAAGAAATGAATTGCACATCATGGGATGAGGCTTGTGAGTTCCGTCCGTTAACGTTTTGGTTAATGTTTCCGTTAGTACTGTCACATCCGGCTGTTCCTTTCAAAATAAAACCTAAACCCCTACAGGACGTGACCAAAGTCAATTTATCACATTCTCAAACAAATCAAACGTTATGGGCCATTTTCACAAGTTTGGTGCTGGATTAATGCTCTGCTCTGATACCTGAGATATATAATATCTATGTTTCTGATACACTTTGAGCATAGTTGGGAAATAAGTTAACTAAAACACACTGAAATCTTAAAACATGGTGAAGAGCTAATAACTAAAGTAATACAAGTTGAAAACATAATGATCATCCACAGGTTTTGTCTTTAAATGAATGATTCCTTGTGCGATGATATCGGGAACGCAAGAGTAGGCCTGTGTGCTCTGTTCATATGAAAGATAGCTAAAACGCTGTTTGTCCTGTTCTTCTTTATTAAACTTACCTGTGTGGCACAGAGAGAGCTTCAGGGATTTCTCTCTGAGGTAAGATGTCGAAGTTTTCCATGAATCCAACCGTACAGCCTCGTGCTCAATGTCTGAATCCTCCCTAGTTTGCATTACTTTCACTTTCGATGCACAACCGCACTTCCTGTATGCACATTAACTCTGAATGCTCGTAGCGTCCTCTAATATCCACAAGATGCCACTATTGGACCAGAAAACAATCAAGTTGTTGAGCTGATACTTTAAAAGTAGAAGTACTCAGATCTTGTACTTGAGTAAAAGAAGAAGTACCATTATCTTGTTTTTGAGTAAAAGTATTAGTACTCAGATCTTGTACTTGAGTAAAAGTAGAAGTACTCAGATCTTGTACTTGAGTAAAATAGAAGTACTCAGATCTTGTACTTGAGTAAAAGTAGAAGTACTCAATCTTGTACTAGAGTAAAAGTAGAAGTACTCAGATCTTGTACTTTAGTAAAAGTAGAAGTACTTAGATCTTGTACTTGAGTAAAAGTAGAAGTACTCAGATCTTGTACTTGAGTAAAAGTAGAAGTACTCTGATCTTGTACTTGAGTAAAAGTAGAAGTACCAGAGTGTAGGAATACTCTGTTACAGTAAAAGTCCTGCATTCAAAATGTTCCTCAAGTCAAAGTCGAAAAGTATTCTCATCAAAATATAGTTAAAGTAGCGACAGTAAAAGTAGTCATTGTGCAGATTGGTCCATTTCAGAATAATATATATGATATCAATGTTTTATAATGATTGATCATGAAAGTGTTCTCAAAGCTGGTAAAGGTGCAGCTAGTTTGAATGACTTTGTATACTGCAGGGTAGCTTGTGGATTTACTCCAGGTGGAACTAAAGTCTGATTTAACACATGATTATATTTCACACCATTCATCCAGATCTGTAAAGTAACTAAAGGTATTCAATACATGTAGTGGAGGAAAAGTACACCATTTACCTCTGAACTGTAGAAAAGTAGAAGTATGAAGTATGAGCATAACATGGAAATAATCAAGTAAAGTACCTCAAAATGAACTTTAGTAGAGTACTTTTGTAAATGTACTTACTTCCCAGCTCTGCATGGTGAGCAGGCTGGGGGGCGTTTCTGCTGTGTGAGTGGGTACAAAGTGAGTGTGTACAAAGTGAGTGTGTACAAAGTGACTGTGTACAAAGCGAGTGTACAAAGTGAGTGTGTAGTGTGTACAAAGTGAGCGTGTACAAAGTGAGTGTGTACAAAGTGAGTGTGTATAAAGCGAGTGTACAAAGTGAGTGTGTACAAAGTGAGCGTGTACAAAGTGAGTGTGTAGTGAGTGTGTACAAAGTGAGCGTGTACAAAGTGAGTGTGTACAAAGTGAGTGTGTAGTGAGTGTGTCCAAAGTGAGTGTGTAGTGAGTGTGTACAAAGTGAGCGTGTACAAAGTGAGTGTGTACAAAGTGAGCGTGTACAAAGTGAGTGTGTACAAAGTGAGCGTGTACAAAGTGAGTGTGTAGTGAGTGTGTACAAAGTGAGCGTGTACAAAGTGAGTGTGTACAAAGTGAGTGTGTAGTGAGTGTGTCCAAAGTGAGTGTGTAGTGAGTGTGTACAAAGTGAGCGTGTACAAAGTGAGTGTGTACAAAGTGAGCGTGTACAAAGGGCAACGTTTCCCCTCAGGCACGACCAGAAGCTCCCTGCAGCAGCAGAGGAAACACGTTCCTGTTGGGAGACGGAAACACACAGACATTAAGAAAAGGTTCGACATGGCCGAGAAGAAAGCCGTCTTGTTCTTCTGGGGAGTTACTGCCTCTTCCACTCCTCAGGAAGTTTTCCAAACGTTGGAGGAGGTGCACAATCTGCCAGGGTAAGGAGACGACTTCTACCCCACATGTCTGCACTGACACGAGCAAATCTGATCAAACCGTGGGAACAAATGCTACTGCACGAGAGTAGATCTTGTCTGTATTGACTCTAATGTGTCAGTGGAGGAGTTTTATTGTGTAAATAAATGCCATAAATATACACTAATGTTTTATAGCAAACAATAGGTACACTGTAACACCTCCATCACAGTTTTTCTATCATTTTATGACCATTTACTGAAGAAATAGAGCTGCAAAATCAGCAAGAAATTCATTTAATTCAACTTGAATTAGTCAATACTGTTACAATACAATTCTTATTTTTATCATTAAGTTGAGACGGACAAGTAAAATCAAGCAATCTGATTGGTTCTTAGCCGTGGTATACGTAGAATTGTAAGTTACTTTTCACAACAACTCAGTATCCCTCCGCGTCTGAGATAAACAGTATACAGTTGGGCTGAAAAGCAAACTTTTCGCGTCGGGCCGAACCACGCCCCTTAGCTGTGATATGAGCATATACCACGGCCTGTCGTGAGCTATTGCTTAATTATATCATACGTTTGTGTCCTAAGAGAGGATGTATGAATGGAAAACAAATAAGTCAAGAAAATCAAAGTTTGCATATTCATATTTATATATAATTTATAACTATACGTGTATATATAAGGCTCATACAGCTACCATGTTCGATAAGTTCTGTAAATCACAGTTCTCATACACAGTACACTCAATCACAGTTACAAATAGATCAGATTATCAGAACAGAAAGGCATTGTTGGATAAGTAAGCACGTTAAAAAATAATCTTCTGGTGAATCACCGACAATAAGGGCTGGGAAGACTTCTCTACAGTGTCTATGGATAACCCCTACATTAAGACATCACATCTATTCTATTGCTACGTTTTTATAGGCAAGATTGCACTAAGAAATGAGTGTTAATACAATAAACAATGTGCATATATGTTCAAGAGTACAGCAGAAAAATATTTACATATTTGAAAATGTACCCATGGAAGCACTTTTATGCAAATGTAAGATTGATGTTTCTCTCTTGCTGTTGTAAATGTCCCATTACGTACCTCTGTATTCACTATTCACAGTCTGAATACATATTGCATCTAACCTCGGATACTCAGACACTACAGGGGTTATTTTCTAAGTACCTATTAGGATATAACACCATAACAACAACATACTGTTTAGTATAACTGTAGTAGCATAGTTGCCTTTTAATCTCAGAGGAAGTGCGTGATCGTAAGTCAACAAATTAGTGTTTTGTCCTGTGACACGTTGACAGTTCATTGATGATCCAGCACTTTCACAGTAATGTCACCATATACGCATCAGACAAACGTATCTAAAAAACGATATACTTTAAAAAAAAAAAAGGCTCAGCGAGTAGGGATGATAATACACATCCCACATCCCATCCCATTCAAAGCACAGTAGAATTTGGCCTTGTTGCTTTTGCTTTGATTGTCCTTTCGTTTGGCTTTTTCTAGTCAGGATTTTTTTTTTCAGATCATTTTTTGGAGTTAGGAAAAGTCCCAAACAGCCTCCGTAGTTTCGGGGGATGAAGGAGGATGGCATGAGGAGGCGGGGGGGCAAGACACTGGAGGATCATCAGGACTGGAAAAGGGCACTGCTGGATACATTAGATTCAGGAAAGTCTCTCTGGTGTGCCTCTTCACCTGGAAAAGAAAAGACACATTTGCTCAAAACAATGGCATTTAGGGTTCACAGCTGAGAGGAGCAGACATGTTTAATAAAGTCACCTGTTTGAAGAAGGCGTGGGTCAAAAGTGAAGATGCAGACGGCCTATGGGAGATAGAGAAAAAAAAGTCATATCTGCAATGATATCAGATTCATTCATCAAGTAAAGCAAGCTGGTCCTTTAAGGTTCAAGGTTAGTTTATTTGTATAGTACATTTTAAGACAAAGAGGCAATTCAAAGTGCTTCACATAGGCATTTAACACATAATAATTCAAAACAAACAAAACAATTCATAAAAGCGATAAAATAATGGTTAGATATTAATTATTAATGCCATAAATTAAAATAATTTCTCCAGTGTGATAGCTGTGAAAACAGAAGTTCTATCCATTTCTCACTTATTCTAAGAATGTACTTAACCCACTATAAGTGGAGACAGAAGTGAAAAAAGGTGGTTTCTTGTATAAATAAATACACAAATATACACTAATGTTTCATAGCAAACAATAGGTAATCTCTAACACCTATACATATCATCTTATGACTATTTACTGAGGAAATGGAGTTGCAAAATCTGCAAAAAATCCTTTAATTAAACTTGAATTACTTAAATGTGATATTATATCATGTGTTTGTGTCCTAAGAGAGTTGATGAGGACTTCTGTATGAGTTGTCTTATAGATTTTTTTAACAGATTCTTTAGCTAACCTTTGGTCCGGCTGCTGCTGAAGACAAAGCTGAACCAGATTGTGCAAAGTGGCCGAGTGGTTTTTGGGTGCGGGGCTCTGTGGTCGTTCGGTGGGAGGAGCGGTGGCGCTGTGGGTCATACTTCCCGTCGCGACACTTTCCCCGATTCCAGAGTCAACGCCGGATCGAGACACTTTCAGACCCCCCAGTTCACTCAGTGGGAACGGAGCCACGTCTAAAAGACAACAGTGGGAACCGCGAAGCTTCTGGAGCAGCATCTGCACAATCAGACAATCAAAGGTAAGGTAAGGTACGTTTATTTATATAGCATATTCAAAGTGCTTTCATCAACACTTAATACGTTTTTATAGGCAAGATTGCACCAAGAAATTACTGTAAATACAATGACCCATGAATGTAAGGAAACACTTTTATGCAAATTGATTCTTGTGATTTTATTGATGTCTTAATGTGTGCAATTGTACAAATGTGTCTGTTGATATATGTATATACATATTTGTATTTGTTATTCCTCGGGATTGTGGGAAACGATTGACTTTCACATATTTCATCCCAATCTGCACTACAATCCTGTATTTGTCCGTACCTAATGCACAGATACTTTCTTCTTGGAAGTGTTTTTATTACCTGGGTGGGGGGCATGTCCTGGAAAGGCACCCTGCCGCTCACCAGCTCACAAGCAACGATACCTAAACTGTAGATATCCGACTTCACTCCGTAACCGTGCAGGTCCTACTGAGGGCAACAGCATGAGGAGAGAGAGACAGATGCATTACAAAAAGATAGAAAGATAAATGCTTTTATTTACGACATGGCATCCAGTAGCTTATTAAACACTCAGGAAAACACTTTAGTTTCTTTTTGAGATATGCATTGCCATTATTAATGATATGTGCTAACTAAAGACTTAAAATGTAATGCTTTATTTACGACATCCAGTAGCTTATTAAACGCAACACTCAGGAAAACACTACTTCTTACATGTTGAACACTAATACCTGTACTTTCTACTTCTTACATGTTGAACACTAATACCTGTACTTTCTACTTCTCACATGTTGAACACAAATACCTGTACTTTCTACTTCTTACATGTTGAACCCAAATACCTGTACTTTCTACTTCTTACATGTTGAACCCAAATACCTGTACTTTCTACTTCTTACATGTTGAACACTAATACCTGTACTTTCTACTTCTTACATGTTGAACCCAAATACCTGTACTTTCTACTTCTTACATGTTGAACCCAAATACCTGTACTTTCTACTTCTCACATGTTGAACACTAATACCTGTACTTTCTACTTCTTACATGTTGAACCCAAATACCTGTACTTTCTACTTCTCACATGTTGAACCCAAATACCTGTACTTTCTACTTCTTACATGTTGAACACAAATACCTGTACTTTCTACTTCTTACATGTTGAACCCAAATACCTGTACTTTCTACTTCTTACATGTTGAACCCAAATACCTGTACTTTCTACTTCTTACATGTTGAACACAAATACCTGTACTTTCTACTTCTTACATGTTGAACACAAATACCTGTACTTTCTACTTCTTACATGTTGAACCCAAATACCTGTACTTTCTACTTCTTACATGTTGAACACAAATACCTGTACTTTCTACTTCTTACATGTTGAACCCAAGTACCTGTACTTTCTACTTCTTACATGTTGAACCCAAATACCTGTACTTTCTACTTCTTACATGTTGAACACAAATACCTGTACTTTCTACTTCTTACATGTTGAACACAAATACCTGTACTTTCTACTTCTTACATGTTGAACCCAAATACCTGTACTTTCTACTTCTTACATGTTGAACACAAATACCTGTACTTTCTACTTCTTACATGTTGAACCCAAGTACCTGTACTTTCTACTTCTTACATTTCTAACTCAAATACCTGTACTTTCTACTTCTCACATGTTGAACCCAAATACCTGTACTTTCTACTTCTTACATGTTGAACACAAATACCTGTACTTTCTACTTCTTACATGACGAACACAAATACCTGTACTTTCTACTTCTTACATGTTGAACACAAATACCTGTACTTTCTACTTCTCACATGTTGAACCCAAATACCTGTACTTTCTACTTCTTACATGTTGAACCCAAATACCTGTACTTTCTACTTCTTACATGTTGAACCCAAATACCTGTACTTTCTACTTCTTACATGTTGAACACAAATACCTGTACTTTCTACTTCTTACATGTTGAACCCAAGTACCTGTACTTTCTACTTCTTACATGTTGAACCCAAATACCTGTACTTTCTACTTCTTACATGTTGAACACAAATACCTGTACTTTCTACTTCTTACATGTTGAACACAAATACCTGTACTTTCTACTTCTTACATGTTGAACCCAAATACCTGTACTTTCTACTTCTTACATGTTGAACACAAATACCTGTACTTTCTACTTCTTACATGTTGAACCCAAGTACCTGTACTTTCTACTTCTTACATTTCTAACTCAAATACCTGTACTTTCTACTTCTCACATGTTGAACCCAAATACCTGTACTTTCTACTTCTTACATGTTGAACACAAATACCTGTACTTTCTACTTCTTACATGACGAACACAAATACCTGTACTTTCTACTTCTTACATGTTGAACACAAATACCTGTACTTTCTACTTCTCACATGTTGAACCCAAATACCTGTACTTTCTACTTCTTACATGTTGAACTCAAATACCTGTACTTTCTACTTCTCACATTTCCCAAACAGGCTGGTTCCTTTAGTTTGAATGTGTGTTTGGTGACGTGATCATTATTATTTAGAGTCATTGCGTGCCTATTGATTTGAACACGATCCGTGTATCCATCATTTCCTGGTCTTCTCTAAAGAAGAGGGACCAATGAAAACGTTGTCATGTTGCCGTTGTTCAGCATGGAAACATTCATTAGCTAACAATGACATTATTGTTCTATTAATATAAAGGGAGGTCAGGTACTCTTTAAAACAGCTGCTAGTTATGGGTACTTTTTACTGAAGTACATTTCAAAGTTCTTTACTTTCACTTGAGTAAAGAAGTTTAGTCAGTACTTCTACTTTCACCAGAGTATTTTTAAACACGAGTATCTGTTCTTCTACTTGAGTAAAGGATGTGTGTACTTTTGCCATCTTTGTAAATCAGTGAGTTCTGACCTGTCTCAGGAGTTCTGGGCTGAGCCAGGGCAGCAGGGCGGGGGTGTGATGCGGCATATCGAACACCACTTTCACCTTCTTTCCCTCCCGCATCATACTGTAAACACTGTGGAGCCCCGAGAGGAAGACATGCCCTTCCCCCGACAGCAGGATGTGACTCGCCTTCACCCCCCTGGAGAGGAAGAAAATACATTAAAGATCTCTGTTAGAAAAATATCTCTCGTCACCGGCTTGAGCTTCAATCTCAGGATCCATGTATTTGTGATCCTCTCCAGAATGGAAGTAGTCATCACATACAGAGCATCAACTAGTTCCTGAACAGTGTCCTTCACATGCTGATATCCAAGAGAGGGAGTTACACAGTCACAAGATGGAGGAATATAGTTACTTGTAATTTTCCTTTAAAATATATATATATATATTTCTATACATATATATATATATTTCTTTCTCTCACTGACCGGTGAACATAGCCCATCTTGTGCAGGTATTCCAAGGCTTTCAGCGCGCCGTAGAGCAGGTACGCTATCAGAGATTCACTCATCCCATCGGGGAAATATGTTCTTAGTAAAGCGTCTGCAGAGCCTGAAGACAAGGGAAGAGGGAAAAGGACAGGTGAGTAACAAAGAGAGATAGAGAGATAGATAGATATATAGAGAGATAGATAGATAGATAGATAGATATATAGAGAGGTAGATAGGTGGATAGATGGATAGATAGGTAGATAGGTAGATAGGTAGATAGGTAGGTAGATAGGTAGATAGGTAGATAGGTAGATAGGTAGATAGGTAGATAGGTAGATAGGTAGATAGGTAGATAGGTAGATAGGTAGATAGGTAGATAGGTAGGTAGATAGGTGGATAGATGGATAGATAGGTAGGTAGGTAGGTAGGTAGGTAGGTAGGTAGGTAGATAGATAGGTAGATAGGTAGATAGGTAGATAGGTAGATAGGTAGATAGGTAGATAGGTAGATAGGTAGATAGGTAGATAGGTAGGTGGATAGATGGATAGATAGGTAGATAGATAGATAGGTAGATAGGTAGATAGGTAGATAGGTAGATAGGTAGATAGGTAGATAGGTGGATAGATGGATAGATAGGTAGGTAGGTAGGTAGATAGATAGGTAGGTAGGTAGATAGGTAGATAGGTGGATAGGTGGATAGATGGATAGATAGGTAGGTAGGTAGGTAGGTAGATAGGTAGATAGGTAGATAGGTAGATAGGTAGATAGGTAGGGATAGATGGATAGATAGGTAGATAGATAGATAGGTAGATAGGTAGATAGGTAGATAGGTAGATAGGTAGATAGGTAGATAGGTAGATAGATGGATAGATAGGTAGGTAGGTAGGTAGGTAGATAGGTAGATAGGTGGATAGGTGGATAGATGGATAGATGGATAGATAGGTAGGTAGATAGATAGGTAGGTAGGTAGATAGGTAGATAGGTGGATAGGTGGATAGATGGATAGATAGGTAGGTAGGTAGGTAGGTAGATAGGTAGATAGGTAGATAGGTAGATAGGTAGATAGGTAGATAGGTGGATAGATGGATAGATAGGTAGGTAGGTAGATAGATAGGTAGGTAGGTAGATAGGTAGATAGGTAGATAGGTAGGTGGATAGATGGATAGATAGGTAGATAGATAGATAGGTAGATAGGTAGATAGGTAGATAGGTAGATAGGTAGATAGGTAGATAGGTGGATAGATGGATAGATGGATGGATAGATGGATAGATGGATAGATAGGTAGATAGGTAGGTAGATAGGTAGATAAGTGGATAGGTGGATAGATGGATAGATGGATAGATGGATAGATGGATAGATAGGTAGATAGGTAGGTAAAATCTGACTTATCTAAAGAACATATTGAGGTTAAGTACCGTAGCCCATGAGCGGTGTGAGGATCCACAGCTGGCAGCAGGAATTGAAAACCAGGCGAGACGTCAGAAGGTTTGGCTGACGAAAAAATCTGGAGAGCAAAACCTCGTTCTGGAGTTTGAGAAACATAAACAAACACATGTGGGTTTATGTGTCTTGTCTTGTCTCTTTAGTTTGTATAGTGGTGTTATCTATAGGTTATCATGCTATGACTTTACTGGTTGGACCACCTTGAGATCAAATTTGGCCCCCGAACTCTATGTTGTTGAGTACCTTGACTTTATATAAATGCCTGTTTCTCACCATGAGTTGCAGCAGCTCCTCTTCAGTGCACTCGTCCAGATTGGTTTGTTTAATGGCGAGCAGCTTTCCAGTAGGAATATGACGCGCCATATTCACCTGGCTCAGGTTATTGAAGCCTCTCCCTGTGACACAAAGAATTCAGGTGAAATCTACCTGCATTTAACACTTGTTTTGGAAGATTTGGGGCGGTAAATGATGTGATCTTACCCAGCTCAGACAGCAGCAGGTAGTGTGACGGATCAGCTGACAGCCTTGTGATGTCATCACCACTCGCCGGGCCTTGCAGAGTGTATTGAGAACTGTCACAGCTCTACACACACACACACACACACACACTTTGGTTATATTGTAATATTTTTCCAGTAAACATTGAATGAAACTAGTAATCCTAACATGTTGTGGTGGTGATGTAATGTGTGATGATGGCCACCAGGGGGCGTCACTGTGACACTGAAGAGGAAGATGCTTGCAGTTTTTGAAATACAGACAGATTTTGGGAGTTTTCTCATTATCACGTTCCCTTTCAGCATCAGACAGCTGTGTGTGTCTCTGATGCTCTGTTTCACATCCATGCATTATCCAATCTGTCTGTATTATCATAAGGAAATTACTTTACTTACAAACCTATTATATTACAGATAGTTAGAAATAATAACTAAATATAGGACTACATTTGATATGAGAAGTAAACAGATTTCAGCCAAACAAACTGAACATTTACTTCAGATTTGTCAAATGTTTTATTCCAATAGTTACTGTCTTTAACCGCTTTAAGGAAAGGGTTAATCAGCTCCAGAGAAGATGATAAATGAATAGTGTATGCCGGTTAAGTGGAAACAAAGAGGGTGAACTGTGTGTTCCTACTTAAGTTATTGTGTGTTTAATTTCTATATTAATCGTCCTGTATCTTCAACATCGGTACGGACTGCT